>NC_056750.1:330514671-330812171 GCF_019279795.1 Protopterus annectens
TTTAGTGCTTGGCAGTAACAAGTAGCAGGATGGTTATTAGCCACTACATTGCATGTTTATGTCATTTTTATGATAAAAGTGTCATCTGTATTTGCTAGGACTAGTGAACCATACATCTGTTTATGGATTAGCACAATTTACATACCTGCAACCTTTGTTTCAGGTATGAGCTGGTGTTTGATTCTGTAAAATGCCTCCAGTGTATTGTCTATTAGAATGTCTAAATACCTAATGTGTGCATAATCTTGAGGGTTCCATTGGGACATTTGAACACAAATTGTTATAGATCTTAATCACATTCTGCAGTCTATAATTGTATGATAAATAGGTTGACCTTTGTTTTGGACTCAGTAGAAGTATGTTGCCCCCTAACTATAGACAAACACAGTCCACATTTGTTTGGAGTTTGTAGATGAGGCTAGTAGGATTACAGGACACAACAGAACAGTGGAATTACCGGTGTACTGTACCTGTACAATCCCACTAATGTTAATACCAATTTTATTTGTAAACCGAGAGGATTAACCCAAAGATGGAGCCTTGGACAACACATACCTTTTTATCATAGGTGAAAAAATAGCTGTTGTGTCCAACAACTGGTGCAGTCTGCTGACTTTGTTACCTTCTAAATCAGCACAGAGATCGATGGCGAACTCCTCCTGACTAAAGTCTTTTAAGGAGCAGTGAGGCATCAACCAGGTCAAAGGTTTTAGCAAGACAAAGGACAGAGGATACTGTACAAAGTGTTGATGCAGACTGAAAATAATGTGATCAGTCAATTTGGCTATGGTTGTTTCCATGTCATGAGAAGCTCTCAACCCATTATGCACTGCAGATAGAATACTGTATCATGACAGCTGATTAGTAAACTTAATATGTACAACTTTTCCATTACTTCAGTCAGTTGGTTGAAAATTCTGGATGCTCTGCAATTCTCATTTTTACTGTGGTCTCCACTTTTGTATATAGGGATAATCTTGATAATTTTCTCAATGTTAAAACAGTGTCTCTTCAAAGGCTCAGAATACAAATTAATCAACAATAAAAAGATCACCTAGACTAAATATACCACTATTATCCATAGCCACCTGCAGTTAATAATGCAGTCTTAAACAATCTCAATCTAGAATAAACTTTCCACTCTTATCCATTCCCACCTGTAGCACAGCTTGTAACACAATCTAAAACAACCTAGAATAAACATACCAGTCCTATCCATTCCTACTTATAGCTTGCAGTGCAATCTTAACCTAGAATAAACATACGGCTCATCCATTTTTGTCTACAGTTTGTAATGCAGTCTTAAACAATCTAGAATAAAGATAACACTCACCCATTCTCTTCTGTAGCTTGTAAGATTTAGTCTTAAACAATCTAGGATAAACATATCACTCTGGGTCTATATTAGAACACTGAACATTTGAAATGTCGGGTGTTCTAATATCGACCTGTTTTCAGCGACTGCTGAAAAAATCGAAGTAACAGGAAACCAAATTCTTTCCTAGGGAAAGAATTTGGTTGTCCGTTTCTTTGCTTCGGTATTTTCAGCGCTCTGGTGGAAAGTTACCTGTCAGGTTCAGGTAAGTGTGCGATTGTGTGGACGTGTGGGTTAGGGTGGGTTAGGTGAGTTAGGGTTAGGGCACGGGTCAGGTAAGTGTGCGATTGTGTGGACGTCTGGGTTAAGGCAGGTTAGGTGAGTTAGGGTTAGGGCGCGGGTGAGGTGACTGTGCAATAGTGACGGACCTTAGGGTTAGGGTTTGGGTTAAGGTAAATGGATAGTTAGTGGTGTTTGTATTGTTTAGTGTAGGGTTAGTTGTTAGAGTTTAGGTGTATGTGTGTGGATTGCTGTTTGTTTGGTGTGCTTGTGTTGTGTGCATGTGTTTTGGAACAGCGAATTTTTTCCCTGGGAAAAAATTAGCTGTTCCAAATGTTCGATGTTTTGTTTTTTTGATTACTAGGGTTCGATATTAGAACACTCGACATTTCAAATGTTCGGTGTTCTAATATAGACCCATCACTCTTACCTATTCTCACCTTCAGCATGTAATGCAATCTAAAACAATCTAAGGAGATAAGAAACCATGGGAAGATGCTTTTTTTTCTAAGTACAAAAGCATTGAATTATTTTGGAACTTTGGAAAATGATAGAACTTAAATGGAAGGGAACTCGGGTATCTTGTCAAGGCTTAGCAGAGTATGTCATTTTGTGTGGATTATATGAGGGAAAACTGAGGACGGTATGAATGGAAGGATATTGTTTTATGCTATGTTTTATGGAAAACATGGTTACTTTTTTTGTCTTTTCGGCTTTTCCCGGTTAGGGGTCACCACAGCGGAACTCTGGTCCGCTAATGATTGGCAGTAGATTTTTATGGTGCTGAGTTGCCAACCCAATGCCCAACCTTCAGCGAAGGCATGCCCATTCACCCATGTCTTTCGGAGGCCACTCGACCACGGGGAGGACATGCAGACTCCACACAGAAGGCATTCCAGCCGAGAATTGAACAGAAGAACATCTTGCTGTGTGGTAACAACGCTACCACTGTACCACTACAGCTTAGAAAACATGGTTACTAAGATGTAAAAATGTGTTTTGCACAACAAGGACAAAATAAGCAAAGCCTAAGGTGGAAATAATTCTAAAATTTGCTCTTTTATTTTTTTAATGCAAATTATTTGTGTGATTATTTATTTGCAATTTTTCTCTCAACACAAGATTGTTAGGTGCACACAAGAAAAAGCTGTAGTGTGTGTCTGAGTAACTGATGTTGTCTGCACATGAACCCTTTGAAGATTTTGTTTTAAGAGGGAGAAGAACCAAAGTAGTCACAGTTTTGTATGACTTTAAGGTAAACCTTATTGTGTAGTAGTATAAAATCAGCTGATGTGCATGTCTCCTCTGCTGTTAAATAAAAAAAGATATGTATCTACATTTGCATGAGAAGTGCAGGCTTAAAATTCATGACATATGTTGACACAAAAAAGGATATCTATTTGAGAGCTTTGTGAACATCAGATACTCATATGCCTTTCAAATAAAAGGAAATACATGAGTGAAATATTAAACAAATGATGGTAAAGATTCAAGATTATGAAGAGTTTATTTTCTTTAAAATAAACTACCTACTCCTAAATGATATACTGGTAAGCATCAAATCACCACCAGACCTAGTTAACTCCATTGAATATGCAGAAATGCACACTACCACACTATACCAGCATGTTAACAGCTTAGATGCAGCTGCACACTGGAGGAACAAGTGTAGGGCAACAAGCCCACACAGTGGTAACCATAATATCAACAAGCTTTATAATAAAAGGAAAACAATTTTTACCAAAAGAAGAGTAATTTCCAGAATGTTAGAGTCCTTGTCACTGAAATAAACAGGCTACTCAGGAGTTTAATAAAATCCACCAAAGCCAAGTCTGAAGCTAAAATAGCTACCCAAGCCAAGCATATATTACAGGGCATTTTTTTAGTTATGTTCATAATCTCAAAAGCATGAAGTAGCAATTCACTGAACCGAGTGGGAATGATGTTACCTACATGGAAGCTGAAAATATAGGGAACTAAATGGCTGATAAATTTAACTCCTTTCTCCCCTCTGTCTGTCCCTCAAGATATAGCTGAAATTGGCTCACCTCCAGCTATCACACAAGACCAAGTGCTAAAAGTGCTATCCAATGCTAAAAATACTGCATCGATGGGTCCGGACAATATCCCTGGATGCATCGGAAATATCATGAAGCATGATGTAGCCACACCCTGACAACACTGTTCAGTCTCAGCCTCCATGCAGGTTTTGTACCAAACAAATGGAGACCAACTACAGTTATTCCCCTGCATAAAACAGGACCTTCTGCAGACCCAATTACAGACCCATAAGTGTGACCAGCCTCTAATGCAAAGCCATGCAAAAACTTATCATGGAATTAATCAGTCAGGACATAGAGAACCTCCAACCACTAGACCCGTCTCAGTTTGCCTTCATCAAGGGCAAGTCATGCTACTCAACCTGGTAGATGTTTTTGAAAAGGTCACCAAAGCAATGGATGAAGGCAAAACAGTACAAACAACATACCTCAACCTAGCCAAAGCCTTTGACAAAAATCCTCACTCAGGCATAGCAGAAAAGCTAAACAAACTGGGAATAAACCCTTATGTCACCCTTTGAATTGCAAACTGGCTCACAGACAGGACACAGATAATCAAAATAGAAGAAGATACTTCCACAAAGAGACCAGTCACAAGTGGAATCCCCAGGGTTCTGTGCTGGGACATCTCTTGTTTGGCATCTACTTTTCTGAAGTAAAAGCCAATACCAAAGGGCTCTGGCTGTCTAAGTTTGCAACATGACTGTAAGCTAGGAGCAGTCATTGAATCCCCAAATGACTTAGCCATCCATCCTCAAATAAATAACTGGTGTCAAACTCATGGACTTAAACTAAATGCCAAAATATGCATTATTATATCCTCTAGGAAGTCATCTACCCCCAGGGAACTACCACATTGTCAATATGCCCCTAAGAGTTGACCCAGTTGTTTAGGATTTGGGAATTTATGTGGCCAGTGACCTAACTTTTGACCAACATGTCTCTATCATTGTAAGAAAGTCCTTCTATATTGCACAGCTTATAAACAAAGGGATTGTGTCTAGATCCTGGGATGCTATTGTCCCCCTTTACTCAGCCCTTATTATGCTAATCATTAAACATAATGCCTCTTTTCGGCATGTACATGCAACAACTGGAACACTCACAGAGATACCTTACTAAAAGGATACAAGGCCTGAAGAACATGTTGTACATGGACTGACTCAAAGCCCTATCACTATAACCCATATCCTAAAGACTGCTAAGATGTTGTATGTGTCTGGCATACATGGCATTCTCTGACCCATTACTGATGGATTTACTGCACATCAGCAAATCAAATGGCATCAGAAATTGACAGTCTAGGGAAGACTCCCAACCACATAAAACAAAGTTCATCCCCGTCTATTTCAAGTGCTGCTTGGAGCTATGGATGGGAAACAGGAAATTCACCCCAGGACTGTCCCCTGTACTAATGGACATATGCAGCTTCTAAATTGTTTATCCCACGCATGAGTCCCTATATGATCCCATTATTCTCACTGGGGGAAATATATAATTATCGACCATGGGATGGGGAAGGCCAATCTATAACCAAATGGGATAGGTTATTTTGAGTACAAAAAGGAGAATTGGCCAGGCTTAAAATGACCTGCAAGAGCAGCTTGCTTAGTACTTAGCTATGAACCTATGAACCTAAGAGAGTCAAAGAATAGTGTAATTTGGGAGTCACTATTGTTGATATATGCATGTCAATTAAATACAGGTGCAGTACCTTGAAACTTCTCATGATTTGATATATTTTTATTTATTTAAATGAAAGTGTAATTTTTTTCCCTAATGGAGGAAAGCTAGAAAGTCTGACTGTTAAGAAATTGATTCCACTTTCTAAAACAAGGGTGGGTTTAGAGTTGAGAGCAAGAACTTTCTTATTCCTGTAGAGAAGACCCAGTTTCATGGTAGTTTTTTTTTTTTTGATACAGTGTTGGATATGGATGTTGAATTTGAGTTGGTCATCGATTATTGTACCCAGTAACTTAGTATGAGCCTCAGCTTTGATAAGAGTGTTATCTAGTGAAGAAATAGTAAAGGTGGATTTAAGGTGGTGGAGAGTTTTGGGGAGAAATAGTAGGAGCTTAGTTTTTTGGGGGTTGAGTATAAGTTGGTTCTTTGTGAGCCATTTTTCCACAGATGAGAAGGAGTTTTGGGTGATAGAAAGAAGTTTAGAGATATTGTCAGCACAAGAGATAAGAGCAGAATCATCGGCATACTGTATGAGGGAGGAGGTGTTGCAGGAGGAGTAAAGATGATTGGTGAATATGTTGAATATGAGGGGCCAATGATTGAGTCTTGAAGTACACCTGTTTGAATAGGTAGAAAAGGGGAGCAAGCAGATTGCCATCTGACAGACTGGAGCCTATTTGATAGATAGCTTGAGAACCAGTGAATAGTAGAGGGGGAGAGATTAAGGTCAGTAAGCTTAGTAAGTAGCTTGGAATGGGAGACAGTATCAAAAGCTTTAGAGAGGTCACGAAAGAGACAAGACACGAGGAGGTTTTTGACCCTGCTCAGCAACAGTGTGAGTGAAGAATAGGAGTACAGTGGAGGTGCTGTGGTATGGCCTAAAACCATGTTGAGTTGGGGGTCAGAAGATTTTCATTAATAAGATGAGTTAAAAGCTGATTGTGAATACATTTTTTGAGGATTTTAGATAGGGGTGATAGGATGGCAATGGTTCAGTAGTTAGAGGGCTCAGTGGAGTTACTTCTTTTGTAAAGTGGAATGGTGTAGAAAGATTTCCAGATGTCAGGGACAGTAGACTCTTGAATAGATCTATTTACTAGGATAGAGACAGGATAGGCTATGGAATGAGCAGAGAGTTTAAGAAAGAGGGAAGGGAAGTTATCGGTAGATGGAGAACAAAGTTTCAGTTTTAGTAGAAGTGACTTGATGTAGGCTGTGGAGACGGGGTTAAGAGAGATAGGGGTTGTGTTGCAAATGTAGTGCATGGTGTGAGGGTGGTTATGGCTTTGGGAGTGTTGGGTAAGTTTTTGAATAGATTCGATGAAGTGGGTATTTAGGTGGCAGTTTCTAAGGGAGAATTATTAGTGTAGGGATTAGGGGTGGTAGGTTGACCTGGATTTAAAATGTTATTGATAGTATGCCAGAACTTTTTTTTTGGGTTAGACTTTTGGGAGAACTGGGTATTATAAAAGCAAGTTTTCTTGTCTTTGTTAATTAGTGTTTTTGCTAGATTTCATAGATCTTTATATTTTTGTAGGAATGTTGCCGATTCCGTTTTTTGCCATTTTTCCAATTTTATCTCTTTTTTGTATGAGAGATACAGTGTTTTTGGTGAGCCAAGGTGAGTAGTTGGCCTTGATTCTCACATTTCTAAGAGGAGCTAAAGAGTCAGGTATATCAAGAAAAATGCAATTAAAGTGTAGAATGGCTTTGTTAAGAGGGAGGTACTTAAGGAAGCTCCAGTTTATGGAAGTGAGCCTGTTATTGAAGGTTTCAGGAATGAAAGAAGAAAGCTTGCAACACACTCTAAAAGGGTGGAATTTAGGTATTTGGGAAGAGTAACATTGGACTTGGATAGGGAGGTGGTCACTTAGGGAGTTGGGGTCATGATATAGGGTGAGATCAGAGGTACAAATCCAGTCTAAGGTGGCACCCTGGGTATTTTTTATTGTTGAAGCAGGTAGGAGTTGTGATAAGTTGATGGAAACAGTATAGGTTGATTTGAAGGGAGGGAGGGGTAGAGGATAATTTTTGACAGTCGATATTTACGTTGTCTGGTAGTAAGGTCTCATAAGGGGTATTAATAGAAATCCATGTTAGAATATATTTGAGGATGGGAATGTTGTTTCTAGGTGGGATAAAGATAGAGGCAATGGCAAATTTCTTATGGGGGTTGAGGTGACAATTTAGAAGTAGTAGTTCAGCTGGTTGAAAGTTAGGCTAGGATATTGGCAGGGGGGATAGTTTAAGGTGTTCAGATTACATAATTGTGACACCTCCACCTTTTTGGCGGTTCTATCTTGCCAATAAATGTAGTAGGGAGGTAGTATTTCAGTGTTAGAAATATGTGGTTTTAGCCAAGTGGCAGATAGGGCCAGGATGTGTGGTGATTGGTGGGTGATCCAGGAGTGTATTTCTGTAACTTTATTAGGTTGACTTTGTATGTTAACTTGACTGGATATGCTTGCAAATCAAAAAAGGCTCTCAGAAGTCACTCAGTCAGGATTTATTGTCCACAAAACCACAAAAAATAATAACAAAAAATGAATGAATGATAATGCTTAAAATAATCAAATAAAATTCAAAACATAGTACTAAGCGCTTTCACCCTCTAAAAAAATAATAATAAGAGCATCTTCAGAGTACTTCTGAAAGCTTGTGCTTTCTCCATTTAAATAAATTAACAGCCAATTACTAAACTTCTTAGATTGGTTGTGCAATTAAATTCAAATAATAAAATATTTAAATGAATGAATAATACAAAGCCTTATAAAACCTTGTAGAAGTATATATATATATATATATATATATATATATATATATATATATATATATATATATGTGTGTGTGTAAATAAGTAAATAAATAAATATATATATCCTCACTACACCTAAAGAGTCAGACAAACTTCAAAAAATAAAATAAAAAACAACAATCCTTTGAAATAAATAGCATATTATACAGACTGTCAAATTGTTTCTTGCTTCGATCTATAGTGTGTATTATTTTTATGTAAATATATCATAACAAATATATATACATACATATAGTTAAACAAAATATTTTTCTTAAGATTTGTCACTAAAAGGCTTCCCTTACAAAAAATTAATAAATGTACACAAGTGTAACTATAATCCATTTAGGTAAAATATAAAGCAATATCACTTAAAATATAGTTTAAAATGGTGTTAAAATACATTTGGTTAAAAAACATATTATTTAGTTAAATAACATAAGATTTAAGCTTTAAAATACTTGCTATAGAAATTTGACCATTGATACCAGGAAATGAACCTGCATTTAGTCTCAACTGCCAAAGACATTCTTTGGCTTCTAGTGAGGCATTTAAATCACCACCTTTTTGTCCATATGTAGGAATTCTGTCTATGACAAAGAATATGAATCTCCTAAAATTATTACACTTGGTACTGTGGGTGTATAATGAATTCACAATTTTTTTGTTTTTAATATCTCTATTGTGTTCCATTATACATTCCTTCAGTTTCCTTATAGTTTTACCTACATAAAATGCTGGGCATGATGTACATGTCGCTAGGTAGACCACCATTTTTGTACTGCAGTTGCAGTGTCCTGAACATTTAATCGATTTTCCATGTCCTTGAACCATAACATATGGTCCATCGTTGATAAACTTGCAACATTTGCAAAAAACACATTTATTCATTTTAGACATATTAAATGTCTGGTCCCTAGCATTGTATTCCATGTATTCCTTTAAATTCATACCACGGCTAAAGCTAACCTTAGGAAAATGTCCTATTGTATGGTAAAACTCTTCCTTGTTAATAAAAACACTCATCCAGCTGTCTTTTAATATTCTGATAATTCCTTCTGATTGTTCATTATATGGTAAAATGAAGGCATCTCTTCTGTTAATACCTGTGTTTTCATTCTGTTTGTTACATAAACCAAATTTAATAATAGGTCTGAATGTAGTGTTCCTTTTCTTTCTAATTTCATCTTTCAATTGTTTTAGTAAATTTAGTGGGTATCCCCTGTCCAAAAACATGTTGGTAAGAATTTCTAATTCCTGATTAAATCTATCATCCTCACTAACAATATGTGATAATCTTACCATTTGCCCCTTCACAAGATTCTTTTTTTGAAAGTGTGGGTGGCAACTGCTATAGTGTAAAAAAGAATTTGAATAAGTCTTTTTTCTAAAAATGTTAGACTCTATTGTACCATTCTTAACATAGAAAAAGACATCCAAAAATTCACGTTTTACCCTGTATGTGGCTAGTAAATTTTAAAAAAGGTGATGTAGTACCAAGAAATTGAATAAAATCATTAAGCTTTTCTGGAGACCCCTTCCAAAATATAATGATGTCATCTAGGTATCTGGCATAGAAAGCAATATTAGACCAGTGTATAGATGAAAAAATACAATTAGTCTCCCATTGGGCTAGTACTAAGTTGGCATATATGGGTGCACACCTTGCCCCCATTGCTACCCCAGTACGCTGTCTATAATATTCTCCCTCCATGTACATAAAATTGTTTAACAAGACAATTTCCATTAAATCTACCAATAATTTGCGCTTTACCATGTGTAATCCGCTAAATTTTTGTAAAATAGCCTCAAACATTTCCAGACCCACATTGTGTGGAATCACCGAGAACAAGTTAATTACATCTATGGTTGCCATAATAATGTTATCCATGTTTTGCTCAATATTGTAATGTCTCACCATATTTATACAGTGCCACGAATCTTTAATGATGTGAGGAAATAAATTTAGAATATCCTTACAATTATGGTCTATATACTTTGCTATTGCTTCTAATTTACACCCCTTTGCTGAAACTATCGGCCTGAAAGGCGGATTATTGGTGTCCTGAAAGGCGGATTATTGGTGTCCTTGTGTGTTTTTGGAATACCAAAAACTGAAGGGGTTACCGGATATTCTACTGTAAAATAATCATATTCATCTTTGTCTATCATTCCTTCTAACATGAAATCAAATAAAATCCAGTCTATTTTAGTGTAAGCTCGATTCAACTCAAACTTTGATACTTTGTCATAGGTATCATCATCACTTAACAAATTTGTCATTCTATTAATGTAATCTGTTTCGGTCATAATCACCACCCCGCCACCTTTATCTGGCTTCATTACTCTATATTTTTTATTTGTTCTCAATTCCCTTAAACAAAATCTTTTGGCTGGGGTGAGATTATCCTCCGTTATTGTGAATTTTTTGAACTCTCTACGGAATTGTGCTTCGCACAACATCTCAAATATCTGTATCATAGGATTTTGAGGTGGAATAAAGGTACTACATCTTTTCAAACTAAAACCTATTGTATCAGGTTCTATCCTGTTACTTTGGTTTGCAAAAAACATTTTCAAATTTAACAACCTTGTGTAAACCTTCAAATTAAAAAAATTCTACCTACATCATGTTTAAAATTTCGGAACAAATGTGAAACCTCTCTTAAATAGAGAGACATAATCAGTACCAAAATTTACTCCATTGTAGTTATACATAGTAAATCCGCCTACACTAATAATGGAACATTCAGTTGTTCTTCCTTCTATATTGTTTAAGTCTACTAAGTGGTGTACAGTGTCAATTTCTATGTTAGAACTGTATTCATTCCCATCTAAAACATCAGGCACTGTTGTCATAACAAATCCTTCAGTATTAGATTTGTCACAAATAAAACTGTCATTTATCAGTTCATTAAATGCATAAGCATCATTGTTTACTAATAGTGTACATTTTTTCTTTTTGTTTGGAAGTTCCTGTACTGTGTCTGATACCGTGGTTGCCCTTGGTATCGATCCCGTAGCCTTTCGGACCTCCTTAGTCCAGGTTCCTCTAAAAAAACATTGTCATTATCAGGACTAACTACACTTATCTTCCTGTTAAACTGATTTCTATCTAAATTGTAACCTTCCCTATCAAATCCAGTATTCTGACTGGACTCGTCCACTTCAGGGTATTGTTTTTTTCTTAAAGTTTTATAGTCTTTAAAATGTGTATAAACCTGTTTGTTACTGTAATCATTACTATCCCTTAATAGTGTCTTGTTTTTGTATTCTAGACCCTTCATAATAAATTTATCCATATCAATAAGTATGCTGTCTAAACGATGTTTGTTAACTTCAAACAATAAATCATTTCTTATGCTTTTGTCTAAATCTATTAAAACTAAATTCAATTTATTCAATTTAATATTGTTATTTCTTATAATAAGGCGCATTAAGTCCAAACCAATTCTGTCATATAATCTAAGCAATTCATCAAAAAGTTCATTTTCAATCTCGAAGCCATAAGGTAGTTTAAAAATTCGTAGCCCTTTCGGTACTTACTCAAGTTCCAAGGATCTCTCTAAAAAGGCATTATCCATCTGTAATGTTTTAAATTGTTTAAGCGTCTTTTCAAATTCTGAAAATTGCTGGTTCAAACTATCCATGTCCTTTATATTGTATTTTATAACAGTTGAAAAACTAGGAACTTGCAAAATGTCTTTTAAATCAGTATAACATTTTTTGTTATTGTTTGACAGTACCTTATTGCCGTCTCCAGCGTTCAATGTAGGGTTCAAAGGTGGAAAAAATGCCTTTTTGTTTCCTGTATTGCTGTTGTTTCCTCCTCCAATAAAACCGGATGAACAATTGCTAGCCGACGGACGGTTTGGCGATGCACCAGGCGTTGAATGCAAAGTAAAAAATTTGTTCCTGGGTCTCTGTTAAAGTAACATTACACTCTTGCTGCTGTATCAATGGTCAAATTTCTATAGCAAGTATTTTAAAGCTTAAATCTAATGTTATTTAACTAAATAATATGTTTTTTAATCAAATGTATTTTAACACCATTTTACACCATTTTAAACTATATTTTAAGTGATATTGCTTTATATTTTACCTAAATGGATTATAGCTACACTTGTGTACATTTATTAATTTTTTGTAAGGGAAGCCTTTTAGTGACAAATCTTAAGAAAAATATTTTGTTTAACTATATGTATTATATATATATTTGTTAAGATATATTTACATAAAAATAATACACACTATAGATCAAAGCAAGAAACAATTTGACAGTCTGTATAATATGCTATTTATTTCAATGGATTGTTGTTTTTTAACTTATTTTTTGAAGTTTGTCTGACTCTTTAGGTGTAGTGAGGATATATATATTTATTTATTTACTTATTTACACACACACACACACACACACACACACACACATATATATATATATATATATATATATATATATATATATATATTTATTTTTATATATATATATATATACTTCTACAAGGTTTTATAAGGCTTTGTATTATTCATTCATTTAAATATTTTATTGTTTGAATTTAATTGCATAACCAATCTAAGAAGTTTAGTAATTGGCTGTTAATTTATTTAAATGGAGAAAGCACAAGCTTTCAGAAGTACTCTGAAGATGCCCTTATTATTATTTTTTTAGAGGGTGAAAGCGCTTAGTACTATGTTTTGAATTTTATTTGATTATTTTAAGCATTATCATTCATTCATTTTTTGTTATTATTTTTTGTGGTTTTGTGGACAATAAATCCTGACTGAGTGACTTCTGAGAGCCTTTTTATACTTTGTATGTTAATAGCAAAGATAGATAGATGTTTAGTGAGACAGATGTTTGTTGTGATTGGGCTAGATGGGCCTGGGTTGGGGTGAATGTCACCAGAAGATAGTAAATTGTTAGAAAAAAGAGTAAGCTTTATTTGCATAAAGGTAAAAGCCAGTGGGTTTATATTTAAATTTGAAGGATGTGATAGAGACAGAGAAAATGTTTATTTTGATGAGATGTTTGAAGGAAGAGTTAAAGAGAGAGAGGGGCAAATTAGGAAGGACAGGGATTGTTCCTTGTGGAGTACAGGAAAAAGTGTAGGTTGGGGATGAATGTGAAAAATTAAGGTGTGTATGATAGGAGGTAAGTAAAGAGAGGTACATAAGCAGGATTGATGTGAGGTGGGGGCATGATTAGAAATGAAATAATGATAGTAGAAGGATGACAGAGAGCTAGGTAAATGTCTGGGGAAGAGGTTATTTACTAGGGAGAAGAGGGGTGAGAAGTAATATGAAAATGATGAAAAGAGAGTATTAAGGAAAAATTTACAAGGTACAGAGGAGTGAGCAAGAAGGGAGCATTAGTAAGTTAAGGGATGGTAAATTAAAAGGCTGGAGATATACTAAGATGCTGTGAGTGTGGGGGAGATAATGAAAGGGAGGGGGATGAGAGAGTGGAATTGTGGTGTAGGTAGGTATACACAGTATTTGATATATTAGTGGATGTAGGAGAGGGATAGGAAGCTATTTGGAGAGGAGTGGTAGAAGGTTTACAGGGGACAGCTTTGATTGAATAAGTGGAGAGAGTGGGAGGGGTTGGAAACAAGGTGCAGACAGTATAAATGAAATAAAAGTGAGGGTGGGTGGGAATGGGGGTAGGGTATGGGAGCAGAGTGAGCCCGAGTGTAGCAAGGGTGAATGGAGCAGCTTAGGACAGGAAACAGAAGTCACCACAAAAAACAATCAGCAGGCCAGGATGGAAACAGTAAGGAGTGCACAGTGAGAGTCAGCAGGTAAGTAGAAGGGAGAATTGTCTTATGGAATGAGTACACATTAAAAAATGCCTTATTAACACAGATGGCATGAGGAGTCATATAAGTTACTTTCAGAATCAAGTATGCTAAGAATGCTCAGGGAAGCTACCATCAACATAAAGTCTTATGGAGTATGGCCCAGAATATGAACACCAGAACATGGGTAAGTCTCTTGAAAGTTCAAATTCATGTTTCTCCATGATCTGCAGAGGTTTTGATCATCAGCTCTTATAAGTTTATTTAATGAGTCAAAAACTGAATGCATAAGCAAAAGATTCCATAAAGAGACTTATAGGAGAACAATTTATGGTCAAATAAAATATTGCTAGACTAACAGAAGTTGGAAAAAAGATTTCAAGAACAGGCAGGCCAACATTTCATTCCCCTAAGCTATCAAAAAGAAGAATTAAATCTGCTAGCAAATGAAATATGATCACTTATTTACTGCACTGTTGTTAAAGAAACTCTATTACAACTTGTTATCAACACTAAGGAATCAATATCAAGAATTTCACAGATTAATGTGAAATCTAAATTTTCTCTATTCTCAGTACTGCCTAATTTACTGGATTTGTAAGACTAAACCTCTTCCAGGTAGCACACTTTTGGCAATGACAAAGGCAAATTGTAAAAAAGGAATGCTATTAGGCACTGGCAGACAAGACTGATGAACAATTAGAATGAGTAATATGGTAAAAAACTAAATTACTGATCTTCACCCTAAAACACATCTCAGCAAAGTAACAGTATTCACTTTAGTATCTGCCAATAACACCATGATAGAACCATATATGATTACTAGATGTCATCATAGATGACCTGTTGAATTTTGACCTCCATGTATCATATATGTTTAAAAGAACCATAAAAAGTTAGGTACATCTTCCATTATGGTACCAGAAACGCAAAAGACTTGGAGAAATTAAACCAAGAGATATTGTAAAAACCTACCACATTGACATAGCTAGAAGACTTACATACTCTGCTTTCTTACTGCCATCTCTCCTTTATACTGCCCCAATTTTCACTAAACTTCAAGTCTCAAAACTTTCCAGAGTTAAGCAATGTTATATTAAAATAGTAACATTTGCAGTACACTAAATCTATAAAATACACCTCTGTCTATCACACAAAGAATTAAATTGGTAGAACTAACACATCACCTAGCACTTTCTCAGCTAAATGTAGTACTTCACTGTAAGCCAGAAAATTGCCCAGCCCTTAACAACTTAATACAATACTCTTTCCCAC
Source organism: Protopterus annectens (assembly GCF_019279795.1). Lineage (NCBI taxonomy): Eukaryota > Metazoa > Chordata > Ceratodontiformes > Protopteridae > Protopterus > Protopterus annectens. The sequence goes on from NC_056750.1 coordinate 330,529,876, forward strand.
TAGAATTTTATAAGCCCTTAACAACTTAACACAATACTCTCCATTTATTTGAATTTTAAAGCACTAATCACAGATCTATTATCTATTTGACAAATCCACTAATATAGCTTTTCAAGTGCTCAATATTCAACATCTACTAATATATAAGTATCAATTATACTGTAATATATGCCTTTATTTTAATATGAATATAATATAATTAGAAAATGTATGTGCAACTGTTAATGTATATTATGTAATGTCTGTTTGTGTATATTACTGAATGTCTGTTTAAAAATGTTTGCAATATGTTTGTGCTTTACTTCCCAGGTCTCCTCTGAAAAGGTGTTTTTGACTAAGCCCAGTAGTACAAAACCCAGTAAACAAAAGCAAAATAAAAATAAATAAATGTAAAACTTCACAAGATTCTTGAGTAAACAGATGACTGAAAACTCTAATTTTGTTTCAAGAATTTCTTAAACAAATATTAGGTGACAATGCTGTGAATTTCCCATTTCCCATCCAATCATCAAAAATCTTTCCCATCCACTCGTTGAGGTTTCTCTTGAAGAGTGTTAGTAAGGAGCTCTGCCTAATATAGATTGGAATCTTGTTCCAAAGCATGGGAAATCTCTGGGACAGGAATCTATCCCTCCAGCACGTCCTATTTATTGTTGTGGTGAGGTTTAAATCCCTAGAGCATGTGGCTCGAGGGGATATGGTTTTCTTTAGGTGGTGCATGTCCATCAATTCTGGGTTGGACATGGCCTTGTATGTCAGGCAGAGATCACCTCTGAGTAGGAGGTATGCAACTGAGTACAGCTGGAGTTTCTTCAGTTGAGCTGCATAGGGCATCTGTTTGAGGACAGTGATCCTCTTAGTGAGGTACTTCTGTGGTCTTTCCAGCTGTTGCAGGTGTCTTGTAAGGTGCATCCCAAATGGGGCGTTGTACTCTATGATGGGTCTGATGAGGGATGAGTAGAGGGGCACAATGACCTTTTTTGATCTGGATGCAAGCCCTTTTGTGATTAGGTGGGCCACATAGAAGGATTTTCTAACCACTTTGTCAATGTGATTATCAAAGGAGAGATTACTATCTACTTGGGTCGCCAGATCTCTTATTATGTCTTCCGTATTTAGGGGAGTACCACCTATGTGGTAGTTTGTGGGTACTTTGTTTTTTCCAAAGGGGATGACTATGCACTTCTTGGCATTTAGCTTGAGGCCACGGTTTTGACACCAGGTATCTGTCTCAGTGAGACCCTTTTGGAGGATGTCTGTGTCAGCCAGAGAGTCAGGTATAGCCCTTAGTTTGCAGTCGCCTGGGAACTTGGTCAGCCATAGTCCTCCTGTGTTTGCCTGTACCTCTGAGACATATATGCCAAACAACAGGGGTCCTAGGACTGAGCCCTGGGGAATGCCACTTGTAACCAGTTTAGAGTCAGACCTAGCTCCCGCAACTCTTACCATGTGGGTTCTGTCCATGAGCCAGTTGGCAAACCATCTCGTGACATAGGGGTTTATGTTCAGGCTGGTGAGCTTGTTTATAATACCAGAATGGGGAATGGTGTTGAAGGCCTTTGCGAGGTCTAGGTAGGCTGTGTGGACCACATTTCCCTCATCTATAGCCTTGGTAACTGTCTCAAAGAAGTCTACCAGGTTTAGGAGGCATGATCTGCCCTTAACAAAGATATAGAACTGCCCCCAGCTGCTTTGTGTTCCTGGCCCAGCCTCCTGGTTAATCTCTCCAATCTGAGCAGACTGCTCTAGGACACAGAAACTAACAACTTGAAGAACAAGGACCCTGTCAAAACTCCCTTTAGTCCCCACAGTTGAGCAACCTATCCCTGTACTTTCTCAGTAAAGGGAGCATGAAACTCTCCAATCTGAGTACACTGCTCTAGGACACAGAAACTAACAACCTGAAAAACAAGGACCCTGTCCAAACTCCCTTCAGTCTCCACAGTTGAACAACCTATCCCTGTACTTTCTCAGTAAAGGGAGCATGAAAGTATGTGTCTAAACTATCACGGCCAGTATAGCCTATAACTTATTATTAGATCTAGGTGGCTATAAAGCGCTAGCCAGGAAAACCAGCAGCTTTACTCCCTCCCCACTCTGTAACCAGTCTAATCTACTTTTTCCACCATTTAAAGACACTTGGAACCACTACTCCTTTTCTTGCATTAGGAACCTAAACTCCCTCCTTTTTTTACCCTGCTTACAATAAATTAATTTGGGCCACCAGGTGGCAGACTTGTCCCTTCCAGGCCTTGAAGCTTTCTCCTGACCTGTACTACACCTTTGCTATATACTGTTTATCCACAGACTTGCTATTAAACTGTAGCCTATAACATTTATTTATTTTTATGGTTAGCTCTCACACACCCTCCATATAGCTCTATTATCTACTCTTTTAACTTTATTCCAGTATTTAGGGTTACCTACCTACTATAATCCCTGCTTAAACTGATTGTTCTTTTCAGCTCCTTACCTCTCTTGTCTCTCTCCCTATTTAACCTATATCATCTCCTCCCCTTCCCCCACCTAGCTAAGACTTTGACTCATCATTACTTCACTGTCCCCTCTCTCCGCCCCCATCTTCACATCATACTTCTACACACTGGTATTTTACCTATACGTCTATCAGCCTATCCAATTTCTAGTAGCACTAGCCCCTCCTAGTTCTCAGTCCTCATCTCTCCTTTCCCCACCCTCCTACCTCACGTCCTCCACTTTTCCCATCTGTCCTTCCTCCACCCTCCTACCTCACATCCTCCACTTTTCCAATAAATACATGCTGTCCTGGGCTGCCATTTCCTTTATAGAACTGCCCCCAGCTGCTGTGTGTTCCTGGCCCAGCGTCCTGGCTAATGTAAGTACTGAACTATTGCCTTATTGTTGAGTAGTATGTACTTTTTAAGAAGGAAGTAAGGCTTTCATGGTAACATATGTTTAATTTTTCTTTTGGTGTAGATTCATATATGAATACTTAACTTTTTACTACACTCCCTTGGAAGGTAGTTTTTAGGTGCCTCCCATTAATGGTGCACGTTTATTCTACAATGTGTTAGAGTGCTAGCCTTAGCAGTGTAGCATTACTGTACTTCAAAGTGAGCATCTGCAGAACTTTTGGTGCTTAGGCTAAGAGACCTCTATGTTTCTTAAGCAAAGCAATATTATCTGGTTGCTGTAGTTTACATAAATTTGACCAATTTGCAATCCTGCTAATGTGGCACTGAGAAGCCGCGTAAAGGGTATCTCACATCTCATTTTAAGAACAATCGAAACCTAGGCTTCTCAAACTGCACCATCCACGTGGAGAGTCCTTAGCGAGCAACCCCACTTAAGGAACTTGGAAGAACTAAATAGCTTCTAAACCTATGGTGCTCTACCTCTAAGAACCCCAGTAGGAAGTACTTTATTACACTTTCTCTTCAATTTTGTTTTTATCATTTAAAGGAACTTGTCGTAATTTCCACCTTTTGTAAGACACCCCACTATATTCAGTATATCTGATATGGTACTACCTTAAGGTACACATAGATTTTGTACAATTGTGCTCAGCCACAGCTGTTTTCCCCAATATTATTGTTTCCCTAACTCGCACTGCTCTAAACGTAAGAACCTTATTTAAACAGCATCTTACTAAATCTGGTCTCTGTATTGCTGTCTTCACAATAAGACCAATTTGCTGTAACTTCCACGTACATTTAGAGAACGCAATAGCAGAGTAGTATCGGGGTTGGGATACCTGTGCAAAGTCATAATTTGGCTCTTACTTACATCTTCACCACAGATTAGCGGAGTGTCTGGAAAGCCATAACGGAATACTCTAGCCAATATAATTTAAAAGCAGACTAAGAAATAAATGAGGAGACGTACTTGACTACATTTAAGATTGCATCTAGAGTAATAGGTGCTTATGGTAATCACTAACCGCACCTCTACTAGCTAATTTAATGCAAAACGTAGGAATGTGTCTGATTTTTACACAAGTAGCATTTGTAAATTTCAACAAAGATAAGAAGTATATGTGAGAACGCTAAGACTGCACCGCAACTAGCCAATATAGATAACAATAAAAGAAAACATGAATAGTGAGGCTAACTCTAAACTTGAGCTTTGCTTTAGCTAAATATCCACACCTACAGCTTCTACATTAGAATTCAGGTTCATCCTCAATGAATTAGTGTACCATTAGACATACTGACTTTAACTATTACTAAGTGAATTCGTTTTTACAGTACACTACCTGAAGGGTGTTCTTAAGTCTTAAACATTGATGTAAAAGCTGCACCACCTTAAATCAGATGCCCCATATGAGTGGTCATTTAATGTAGTATTTTTAATGCTTGAGTCTTTACTTTTCTTAACGTTCCCACATATTTACTACGTCCAAGGTTCCTGCATTAAGTTAGAGAAATCTACTTCCCTGCAATGTTCGCCTAAGGTTATTGTTTCAGGTCTATGATTAAAAACATTGGAAGTGCTGTAACAATTATAAATGTTTTGGCAGATAGCATTCATACAGGAATAATTGTATATGCTTATTTAACCATGCTATGCTTTTACAATACTTATGTTCATTAAGCACATATAGGCTTACATATATAGTTACTATCTGCATTATTTATATATATATGAGCTGTTAATAAAAAGCGTGAACTACATTATTAATGTAAGCTATAGTTAAACTATAGTTATAGTTTAACTATAGTTTAACTATAACTATAGTTTAACTATAGCTTACATTAATAATGTAGTTAAACTATAGTTATAGTTATTGCTCTATAGTGTTAGCGCTAATGATAACTTTACAGCTATCATTGTTACCTAACTGGATATATACCTTGTAGCTTCCTATAGTCTTGTTCCTAGCCTAGTTAGAATAATAAGATTTGACCAGAAGTTTGCTGACTTACTTTTGATAAGGACTTCCTATAATACTGATTAGAAGACTTGTAAGGAGTGATGCATCTTTCTAGACAACTTGAGAACTTGATAGCCTGAACTACATTTTTGTACAGTTCTACATGATTATATGCTTGTAATATTCTGTTTAATTACAATGCCTTTGATATTAAACTAAATATCTTGTTTCTACTATTTTTCTCTCTCTCTTTTCCTCCTAAAACAATCCCAGCTCTCCAATCTGAGTACACTGCTCTAGGACACAGAAACTAACAACCTGAAGAACAAGGACTCTGTCCAAACTCCCTTCAGTCTCCACAGTTGAGCAACCTATCCCTGTATTTTCTCAGTAAAGAGAGCATGAAAGTATGTGTCTAAAGTATCACGGCCAGTATAGCCTATAACTTATTATTAGATCTAGGTGGCTATAAAGCGCTAGCCAGGAAAACCAACAGCTTTACTCCCTCCCCACTCTGTATCCAATCTAATCTACTTTTCCACCATTTAAAGACACTCGGAACCACTACTCCTTTTCCTGCATTAGGAACCTAAACTCCCTCCTTTTTACCCTGCTTACAATAAATTAATTTGGGCCACCAGGTGGCAGACTTGTCCCTTCCAGGCCTTGAAGCTTTCTCCTGACCTGTACTACACCTTTGCTATATACTGTTTATCCACAGACTTGCTATTAAACTGTAGCCCATAACATCTGTTTATTTTTATGGTTAGCTCTCACACACCATCCAAATAGCTGTATTATCTACTCTTTTAACTTTATTCCAGTATTTAGGGTTACCTACCTACTGTAATCCCTGCTTCAACTGATTGTTCTTTTCAGCTCCATACCTCTCTTGTCTCTACCTGCTCCATTCACCCTGTAGGTTCACTCCGCTCCCCTACCCTACCCCCAAATCTCACCCACCCCTACAGCTCCTAAACTTATACATCCTCACCACACCCTCTTCCTCTCCAATCCAATCACAATAGTCATCTTGTTAACATTCTACATACACCTCTCTCTAATCATCCCTAGTATAACTCCTCCCCTTTAAAGAACACCAGTAAGCTTATTAGTCACTATGGAAACACAACCTTTCCAAATCCAACTAAGGCTCCTAATCTTTGTCTTTCTCCTACTTTCTCTAACAGCAGCCTACCTGCTAACCTCATATGAACAGTCAAATTATTTACAGATGAACTTCATTAATGCACAAACTAGTACTATACCTCAAATTAACTCCCCAGAACACATAAATATAACATCTTTACCTAGCTATTTACCTGCTAAATATCACAGACTGACACATATCAAATACAACTATCTAAAACCTGAAAAACCTCTTCACCATTACTTTAACATCCACAATCTCTTAAACAAACTATTACACCTCTCCTTACTAGATGGGGACACTCATCCTAACACAGGACCAGGGAAAAAAACAAGCACAGAACCACAAATTCATGTTCCCTCTACCCCAAATATCCCACCTAAATCTCCTAACTCACTCTATATAGCTCACCTCAATATTCACAGCATAAATAATAAAATTGCCCACCTCCATGCTCTCCTGGATGTTCATTCCTTTGATATATTTTGTTTAACAGAAACATGGCTAAAACCCACTACACAAGATGTTGAAATTCCATCTGGGTACAACATCTTGAGACAAAACCGCAAAGTAAAAAAAGGAGGGGGTGTTGCTATCGTCTATAAGGAAGGGCTACAAATATCTATATTAGATCTTGGTTCCTCTTCTGAAAACAATGCAGAAATCATTAGCACCAAACTTCAACTTAATCCCAGCAAATCCCTAAATATAATATGTATCTGCTTGCCCCTTGGTAACAACATCACCACTCTGGAAGGTGTCCTTGCTGAACTCTCCACAAAATTACTGAATCACCAACCTCCCATATTAACCTTAATGGCTTCTCACAAACAATTAACTCCCCAACCAGAATTAATAAACCCAATAACAAAGAATCCATCCTAGACTGGATTCTAATAAATAATCACCAACAACTCTATAATGTAGGGACCCTCCCTGATGATGTAAGTGACCATTCTCTCACTTACATACTCAGGCAAAGGTCGAGCTCACACAACCCAACCATATATAAAACAATAAGAAGCAACAGAAACTTTAACCCCAATAACTTCCAAGCTGAACTAAAAGAATGTGATTGGTCACCTATAAAATACCTCCCACTTGATGAAGCAACAAACTACTTTAACTCAAAATTCTTAACAATCCTTAACCACCATGCACCAAAGCATTCCATCAAAATGAAATCTAAACCCACCCCATGGCTTACAAAGAAAACCAGGCAGAAAATTTAGCAGAGAAATAAAGTTTGGGCACTATGGAGAACAACTAAAAACCCCGTAGATCAACAACAATTCAGGCAAAAAAGAAATGAGACTACTTCCACCTCCAACAGACCAACTAAAGTAATCCACAAAAGTTCAGGGCTGGCATAAACAGACTACTTCAACCAACCAGGCCAGTCCGCAACACCACCCCCTATACGATCAAATTCTGACAATCCAAAGCAAACTGCTAATGCTTTTAATACCTTCTTTACTGAGACCATCCAAACACTTGCTAATCAACTAACAGCTGATAGCTCTGCCCTTCCAACCAATACTACTAACTCTCTCCCAACTCTAAATCTGCAACCTGTCCCAACTTCCCTCATCTGCAACCTCTTAAGTAAATTAAAACCTACTACCCCCTCAGCTGACCAGCAACCTGCTGAATACCTGCAAAATGCAGCCAAAGTCATAGCTTATCCTGTATCATTGCTGATAAATAGAACCATACAAGAAAGCACTATTCCCACCATCTGGAAAATCTCCTACATTACCCCCCTACACAAGGGTGGAAACTCCAGAGAATATTCTAACTATCGTCCCATAGCTCTACTTTCCCCATTAGCTAAAATAATGGAAAAGTGCATCCACAGACAGTTTCTAGACCACCTAATCCAGAACAATTTACTGGCCAAATCTCAACATGGCTTCAGACCTTTCCACAGTACAATTGCATTCCTATCCTTCACTGACAGCATCAATAAAAACTGTAATAACAATCTTCTCTCTTCAGCACTTTTCATCGACCTTTCAAAAGCATTCAACATGATCAACCACCACTTACTTTTTAATATTCTAAAATCCTCCTCTCTGGTCACAAAGATGATAAAATGGTTCCAGTCCTACCTTGATAATAGACAGCAGGCAGTGCTTTGAGACAACAACCTCTCATCCCATCTCCCAGTTACCCTAGGTATACCTCAGGGTTCTATATTGGGCCCCCTTCTTTTCTCAATATTTATCAATGACCTCAACCTAGCTATTCCTTTACCTAACTGTGTACAATACGCAGATTATTTGATAATAATCTGCTCAGATAAATCTCAATCCCAACTATAGACTCTAACTCAGACAATGTTCAATAAAACAGAAAATTGGTTTCTACAATGCTGCCTCCTCTTGAACCCCCCAAAAAACAAACTCCTCCTCTTCACTCCTACCCGTAAATCACTCCCAATTAACTTTTCAGTCTTATCCAATAATGGTACACTCATATCTCCCAATCCAACAACTAAACTTCTAGGGGTAACCATTGATAACAACCTGAACTTTGAAACCCATATCAACAATACCATAAAAACTGTCAACAGGAAACTAGGCTCCCTCTATAGGATAAAACCCTTTCTCTCCCCACTAGCCAGAACCACTATTGCCTCATCCCACCTTATCGCCACACTTCTCTATGCTTCTTCCATATATACTAACTTCTCAAAAAATAACCTTAACAAGCTAGCCAACGCTTGCAATAGCATTGCCAGATTTGCTACTGCTTCCTCCTTTGGGATCCATCCCTGCCATAATCTGAAACAATTAGGCTGGTTAGAGCTTCTGAATCAGATTCACTTTAAACAAATCATCATTGCGCACAAAACCCTTTTCCAACCTACCAATACCCCAATACTTGCTAGTCCCATTACCCAATATAAGAACCTTTCAACTTTACGCTCATCTAATAAACTACTTGTATCAACATGTAAATCTAATAACATGGCAGGAGATGCTCTGTTCTCCAATGCAGTGGGAAAGTATTTGAACCAACTCCCCCATGAACTTACATCACTGTCTTCATTTACACTTTTTAAACACAATCTGAAACTCTATCTTAAAACCCATTGGTTATGTCCCTGTACAAATCCAGACTAATCTCAGACTATATCCAAAATACCCTCTCTTAAGACTTAATTCCTGCTCTGTCTGTGTCTTTTAGATCAAGGCCTATCCTTGGCAAAAACATATCTTATCCTAATACAGATAATTTAAAATACCTAGTTAAATTCTTATGCATATAATTCTAATGCATCCTACCTAAGGCAGGCAACAAGTATTGTTTAAACTGTGAGCATTGCTGAACTGTTGAAACTTGAAGTATGTATTTGTTTAACAATTATTTTCTAGTTACTAATGAAGTCTTGTACATAAATTCTAAAATATCTTATCTAATGATGGTAACATGTTTTTTGTATAAACTGTGAATATTCCTGAACTGTTTAATATTTGTAGTATTTAACTGTATAACAATTAGTACATGTATGTTAGTAGTCTAGTAATCTCTTGGAGCTTATCTCCCTGGGACTCTACTGAAAATGGACATAAATCCAGTTAGACTATCCCGGTCAACAAATGTAAAATAAATAAAAATAAAAAAAATTAACAAAGTCAAACTGGGTAGGGTCCACTGTTTGGAGGTTCCCAATGTCTCTGTTAATGAGATCCATGATGATGCGCTCCATAGCCTTGCAGACCAAGCTAGTCAAGCTTATAGGGCGATAGTTCCCGGTGTTTGCTGTGGCTCCACCTTTGTGGAGTGGAATAACATTGCTGTGTGCCACTCTATGGGCATGTAGCCTGTGGAGAGGCTTGGTTTGAACAGTGTGTTTAGGTGTGGGGTTAGTTCATCTTTGAGCTTGTGTAGGACGCAGCCTGGGACACTGTCTGGTCCCATTGATGCTGTGTTTTTGGCTTTGGAGAGGGTTGTTTTAACCTGAGTGTCTGTGATTTCAGGGGCACTACATTCTTCCGGTAAGGTTATGGGCCCTTTTGGGGGTGAGGTTTGCACTGAACCTGTCTGCCAGGATGCTGATAATATTGGTCAGTTCAGTGTATTTTGTGCCATTCTGCACTAACTCCAAGCAGATCTGAGAATTGCCACTTGGATTCTTGACATAGCTAAAGAATGCTTTGTGGTTATCTTTGGAGTCTTTGGCAATTTCTTTCGAAGCTAGCCTTGGATGATTTTATGAGGGATCATAGTTTCTTGCTGATACTGATCAGGAATGTCTTCCCTTCTTGGGATTTTACTCTTTTCTGTACTAGTTTCCTCCTCCTTCTATTGTATAGTTTGTTTATGGCAGGGGTCCACCAGACTGGTTTCCTTTTCTTGGAGGAGTGAGTCTTGGTTTTTCTTGGGATAGCAAAATCCATGCATTCTTGTAGGTGCCCGTAGAGTGCATGAGTAAAGGATTTTGCAGCTTGGGCAGCGTTATCCTTTAGCATGGGGGCTCTGAAACTTTTCACTTCAGTCTTAAGTAATGTGAAGTTTTCTTTTGAAAAGTTTTTCACGGTGGTTTCCTTGACTGGGGGTGGGGCAGAATGTGGATATCCAGAGTGATTAGTTTATGGTCAGATCTAACCAGCGAGGTGTTGACCTCCAGTGTGGAACACCAGTCGCCCATGTTGGTGATGACCAGGTCCAATATGTTGTCACTTCTAGTGGGGATGTTGACCAGTTGATCCAGGGCATTTGAGTTTATAAATTCTAGGAAATGTTGGGCAAGGGAGTTAGTACTTGAGTAGTTCCCCCAGTTAATGTTTGGGTAGTTGAAATCATCCAATATCAGGGTATTTGGTAGGACCTTCATGTTTCCCAGTGTATCCAGAAATGCGGAATGGGGGTCCTGGGACATGGTGGGTGATCTGTAGCAAGCTACAATTTGAATTTCAGTTTTGCCCATGGTTAGTTTCACGTGGATGATCTTTGAAGCATTGTGCTGTGCCACTATCCTGAAGGTGTGGGTATCCTTGATGAATATGGATAAGCCCCCGCCTTTTGTATTTCGGTCCAGGTTTTGTGGCCAAAATGTATGGTATGAGTTGTTGCCTGGAAGTGCTGGGTGCTCTCTGGAGCCTTAAACCAGGTTTCTGTTACTGCACATATATCGATTTTCTCCATACCGAGGAGTGCCTCGAGTGTGCACATTTTGAGGTTTAGACTTCTGGCATTGAGTAGCATTACCCTCAGTTTTTTGTTACTTGTGCTATTTACACCGGTGGGTTTGTCTTTTGAGGCTTGCCTAAAAAAGGCACTATGGGGGTGGCAAGAGCCTTGACCAGTATTCGAAAGCCTATGGGTGACAGGTGAAAGCCGTCTCTAGCGAAGCAGCGTGACTTGTCGAGCATGTCATCCCAGGTGGCAGACACTAGACCCCCTTTGAATGACACCAGAAGCTTAGCCAATTGTTGAAATTTATCATTTTTTTTTTATACCGTGGTTTCATTCTTGGTGAGGGCAAGATGCTACTCAGGGTCAGGGTCATACTGGCCTTGGATACATGATCAGAGAGCTCTTCCATGTCTCTTTTCATTTAGTCCAGGGAGGTATGGCTCAGGTCATTCACACCAACATGGACAATGACAGAGTCGTATTTGTACTTGTTCTGGCATGACCTGAGTGCTTGTGTTATTTGGCGGATCCTGGCACCTGACAGGCAGCTAACACTAACCTTCTCCTTGTTCAGCCTAGTGAGTGGGACGTCAGTGCACCTGACTATAGAGTCACCTATTACTAGTGTGTTGACTATGTTATTTTGCCTTAAGGGCTGTGATTGCATGACACACTGGTTTTGTGAAGTATATGTTTCATGGTTTGTGTTGGGGGCAGAGGTTGCTTGGATGTCTGCTTTGGAGGTCTCTGTTGCTTTTGCAGATTTTTATTTAGAGCATCCAAGTATGTTTTTGTGTATTTATGTGTGTTTTATTTGAATTTAGGAGTAGTTTAGATTGTTCAAGTCAGTTTTCAATTTCAGAAATGTTTGAATGAGTGGGCTACACATAGTATTAGTGTTGAATTATCTGCATATTGAATTAGATTATGCTGACTGGAAAGCTGTATGCATTTTATTTATAAATTAAGGAGTAAGGTCCAATTTGCTGAGGGGTTAACAGCTCATCAGCCCAAAGTTCATACTGTGTTCGGTCACTGAGGTAACTTTTAAACTAGCTTATCTTATTTTTAGTGAGGCAAATGTCTTGAGTACAAGGAATATGGAGTTGTAGCAAATATAGGGATATTACCATATCCCCTTGACTTTGTCTTTCACGAATGTAGTTTATGAAAGTTAGGAATCCTGTTTATATGCTATGGAGTGGTTTAAATTCATGCTATGTTACTGAAAGTCATTTTTCTGTATAAGTTTTTTTGTCAGCTGCAGTTGAACACATCTTAAAGTATTTTGGATAGAGTGGACACAATGGCTATAGGTTTGTAGTTTGATAAGTCAGCAAATTTGTCACCTTTCATAATAGAATAACACAGGATTGTTTCCAGAGTTTGGGGGCTAGAGCTACTTGAAGGCAACAACTTGTAAGTATGGATATTTAGTATGCAATAACTTTTACAGCTATTTTGAAATATTCTACTCATAGGTTATTAGCTGTAAGAGTGATTGGCTCAAGTTTTTCCATAACTTTTTTTTTTTTTTTATTGTGGTGATAGGAGTTGTGGTAAGAGACTAACACAGACCTTGTCACTTACTTACATGTTGGATGTGCCATGTTTATTAAGGCAGTTAGCAATGTTTATGCAGTATGAATGAAATCTGCATGACATGTTTACTGTGATTTTCCTGTTTTGCCTAGCCTTTAGTTTGGAATTTTAGTTGGATTTTGAAAGTGTCAGTATTGTAGATTGTTCTTTTTTCCCTAAAAGACAGTTTTTCCGTGATTAATCTCTATTATGCAATAGCCTTTTTATTTATGTTGTGAGCCATAGTGCAGGTTTTAATTTTACTCTTTTTACAGGTTTTGATTTTACTCTTTTCCTGTCTTGAGATGCCAGGGAGCTGCATTTGAAGAGGCAGGTTTTGTTGAAGTGAGCTACTGGATTATCTAAACATTGTACATTTAATGGTTCTCAGTTGCTATCTTTAAAGACTGACAAGATGGTGCCCTTACTGAACGTGGTTGTATTTCTATTTTCTATTTAATGTTTGTATGAACTTTGGTAAGTTTCCATATGGCACAGACAGTGTTATGATCACTAGTGGTGTCTGGCATAATTCTTACATGTGTAACTTTGCTGGAGTCTTTTGTTAGTATTCAGTCCAAGACACTTTCTTCTACAGTAACCTTACTTGTCTTTGAGGTCATATATACAAGCTGCATTAACCAACATGGGTTGATCTAGTCTTATGAGCACTCTTGTGTTAATCGATATTAAGGTCTACTAGGACAGGTAAGTCACAGCTTTTTTGGTGTTTGACATTTGTGTGGAGTATATGACTAGATAAAAAATTTTTTTTGGCTTCATCAAGAACTCTTTCATAAGTATGATCATTATGGATCATGTCATAGCTACGAGGCAGTATTTCTTAATTGTTTGTGTGTGATTTAAGCCAAGTTTCTATTATTGCAAATATGTTAGTTGTGTAGAGAGATGTCCAGCTAGACAGGTTTTATTTTATTCTGAATATTAAAGATATTAATATGACGCATTTTTGGTTCAGTATGGCTCCTACTACAGAAAGGAATATTAACATTTTTAAGATGGTATTATGCATGGCAGGTCATGGGTTGGGAGGATGTTTCCACATTTTGGAAGTAATGTGTATTTAGATTTATGCTTTTGTTTAGATTTATACATGTATATAACGTACATGTTTTCTGCTTCCCTTAAGTGGGGTGGAGGCTTTTCCTTCAATATACCCCTTGCTTTATTATTCTCACTCTGAGATCAGTTACACTTAAACAAGGAGTGATAATTTAAACATTAAAATGAAGTCTCACTTTTTCTCTGACATGATGCACTATCAGGGTCAATAAAATAGTAGTAGATTTCAAGGCCACACACATTGCTGCAATATATATAAATCAAATACAAGAAAACAACATACCAAGTGAGGCAAGCATATTCAAGCAGATAGGATACAAACATTTAGGACCTAAAGGAAAACACTACTGACAGCATTTGTTTATGTTGAGAAAGAATGGACACTAGACTGCAGTGGCAGATTATAATAGGGGTATTTTGGGAGGCTGCTTGGGCCCATGGCTTCAAGTGGGGCTCCAGTGGACTGGCCAGACAAGTACAGGCTATCTTCACATTGCAAAATGTGTCTGCACTGCAAGTCCACATGTCCCTGAGCAAGTGTTTGCTCACTGACTAAACAGAGAGCAGACACTTGTACACAATCAGCAACTCAGCAATGCAACAGAGAAGAGCGTGATTTGATAGTACTTTTAGGCATATCAGACCAGTTCAATTCCCTTATGTATGAGAGAAAAGGAAGAGATTAACTGAAGAGGTCATGCACTGGTAATCAATTCCAGATACAAATAAATAAATATGTTGAGCTTGCCGTGCCTCTATTTGTTCTTCTTCCTCCATGCCTAAAGAAATAAATGTCCAGTCTGCTACACCCCAGCTTCTTCTTCGGACATTGCTAATGTTGCACACATATCAAAATGTTTACATTACCTGCACTGACTCAAGGAACAGTCCATTCCCTGGTTTCATCTTTTAAAATTTTTTAAACAGTGTAACTTGAAATGAATTAAATCTTTCACAATCCCAAGATCAATAACCATTTTAATGTGGAGAAGCCGGGTCCTGGGAGGGAAGTCTTTATTCTAGCTGGGAGGTAATGAATGTCTAATGTTTCACCTCCACTCTCAGGCTGTCGCTGACTGACCTTCAAACACAGATGGAATTTAAAACTAATTTTTCTCCCAGTTACTGTGCCTATCAGTACCTTTGCCTGCTGATGACATTGTGCAAATATTTATTTTGTATAAGACAGAAGAGTGACAACCGCTAAACATATAATCGAGTGACCCAGTATGCCTTTACTCACATGACTTTTCATGCATTTTGCAGAAAGTGCGCAAATATTAAATAAGAAAATGACTTCTCAGATGGGTGAAGAAGAGCAGCAGTGATGTGAATAGTACCATGAGGTAAGTGTCTTTTACTTTTTTACCATTATAAATCCCAATATGGTAGGCAACCAGATATTGTCAGTGTACAATTTCAAAGAAGTACTGTAGGGCAGGCCTATCAACTGTTCACCATTTTGCCTTATAGTTTTGGTCTGTTCCATGTAAAATGTCTGTTTTTCTGGAAAACTATGCAAAGACTGTAGTCAGTAAATAGTATATAGATTTTTAGACTTCATATTCTTTAAAGTGAAAACATATGCTAATGCAAAACTTGTTATTCTAACAGGTTCTTAAGTATAAATATAAATATATATATATATATATATATATATATATATATATATATATATATATATATATATATACACATAAAAGCAGTATTTAAAATCAATCCCTGGTTTTGGACCTTTGTTCCCATTATTTTTAGCTTTGTTTCTGATTCTTGAGCTAAGAGGTTAAGAGCTAGGTGGTAGGACTGGCACAACTGTGCATTTGTGTAACATAGACCTGAAATATATTGTGAGACTATTCATTTATCCTGGCAGGCAACAGGATGAGAGCAGTGAATGGCTTCAAGGAAAGTACTTATAGGACTAGCTAGCTATTGTGCATTTGAGTAAAACAGTACAAATAAAGCATGTGGCTATTATTTTATTTTATTTTGGCAGTCAACCGGATATGGACAGTGGATAGTTTTGCGGGGGGGGTACTTGAATACTTGAACCGTTTCTTCCCTAACTCACACTGCATCTTGATCATATCCACTATGATCTCGTTTCAGGCTGATCCTTAGCCTGACTTCATTTTTTTTAAAGATTATTACTGATGAACTTAACTTTATTGTGTCCTGTAATTTATTCCACATCTGCAGGTGTTACCAAGTAATGCATCTACTTTGTTTGTAAGTTTTATTTATTTATTTACTTGCTTGCTTGTCTGTTTATTTATTGATTTTATGACATCTTTTATTTCTCTTGGTTGTAAAAAGTTATAAACATAGATTTACAAATAAAACTGGGTCAGACTTAGCCTTGTATGTTATATGAAAGTCACCTCTCAAGAGCTTGCATGACACATGGAACAAGGACAATTCCTGAAGTCTACCAGATTACTACATATTTTCCAGATGCTTTATTCTCTTAGTTAAGAACTTCTGCATTTTCTCAGGTTAAATCACATTTACAGACTGCAGAAAAAAGCACTATACTTAGTAACTGACTGAATTAGTGATCTATACCAGCTGTCTGTGGTCTGCTCAACATACTGGTCAGTATCGCGTGAGTTACTTCCTTGTAATATCTGACTTTCTTTGAAGTACACTGGCCAAAACTTAACTGATTGCCCATCATAAGTCCCAGAAATTTAATTTCACTGCCCTCTGGTTTCATTGTCCACTTTTAGTGACATAACATTATTTTATTCCAAATGGGCATGATTTACAGTAATGCAATAAAAGAGTTTATTGTTGTACAAGGTGTTTAGTATGCCTAGTTCATCCTGCTGTACTCTTTTATCTTTTGTACAGATAATTTGCATTTCTGTGCTAGTTTTACTACCCACATTTCAAATCACAGAAACAAAACTTCCAAATATGAGTGATCCCAATACAAATCCCTGAGGGACTTCTTTGACATGTCAGTAAGACTGGATAGAAAACGTGCAACCCTTATCTGATGTTTTCTCCCTATCAGTCAGTCATTTACCTAAGTAATCATTGATGTTTAGCTTGCAAATTCATAGCAAGGGTGGAGTGAAAGTAGTGGATGCCCCAGGAGCAAGCTGTTGCATGCAGTAGGAAGGGGTACTGAGTATTAGGGGTAGCTATATAGGCAGCTGTAATTTCACAGCTCCTTAAAAGATGATCTGCATAAGGAAATGTAAGCTTTTCTAGCTCTTTGTCACAGATTAGCAGTATGTATTTCTAAAAATGCATAAGTGATTCAAATGGTTAGTATTTTTACCCTTCTTCAAAGTTTTTTTCCTACTTAACTGGACTGGGTGGTGCCAATCATTTGTACTCATCTGTTAGTTTGTCTGTTTCAGAGAATAAGCAAGTGCTTTAAGCCTACTGGAATTGTTGCCAATTGCCTTTCCCAGATGCAGATAAGTAGCATATGCTGCAAATACTTTAATATCTGCAGCTGTAGCTTCCTCAAAGAATCACACTGAATTAAGGAGGTAATGTCCTACCTTGCAAAGGCGCACTGTATTGAGTCTCTAAGCAGAGAGTCACCAGTGCCTTTTACAATAAATTTGATTATGACTCACTCCATAAGTTTACAGGGGATGCAGGTAAGGCTGTCATGTACCTGTTTGGAGCTGATAAAATTTCTCAGTTCGATATGCAATGCCTTGATTAAACATCAGCATGTGTGCTATGATCCAAGGCTGAGATAACACATAATTTATTGAAAATTTATTATATATTCATTTCTCCTTTCATTTTCTATCCAAATTAAAGAAAGCCCTTTTGCTGACTTTAATTTTTGATATTAGTTAGCATGATATAACAATGGCAGCAGGCGTAGCAAAGAAAGAATTTATTCATAGTGATGCACATTATTCCTGGGTCAAAATCACAAAAGTAAATTTGTAGGAGCTGTGTCCAAATGTCACCACAACCTGTGTCCAGCTGTAGGGTACTACTACTACTACCTTTATATAATAGCTGTGTTGATTTTTCCATTGTATTTGTAGCAAAATAAAAAAGCAATTATACAATAAAAAGTCAGTTACATTCAATACCATGCATGCTGACTGGGCATTCCAATCAATGTACCCATTGCAAATCCAATATATCTGAATACATACAAGTCTGGTCACTGGCAGTACTACTCGTGTGGCTAAATGTACTTCAAGCAGCCAGACTGATCATACATATCCTCTCAAAAAACTGGTAGAACTCCCCTTTCTTCTTCATATTTTTGCTCCATAATATGCTGATCTCAGAATAAATCATTGAATGCTATTCAATAATTCCACGCAAGCATCATACTCAGATGCAAAATCTCTCCTTCTATATAAATCTTTAAAACAAATTAAAATAATGTTTAGATATAAAACTATGAAGAAATTCCTATTGTCTTCCTTCCTTAATAGAACTAAGTTAATATTCAAAAATTGTGCATACTGATTGTACAGACCAATCACCATGCTCTTTCTAAATCATATTCACTACAGGTAGAACTTTTGTAAATCACTTTCACTGCTCCAGTAAATGGAGAATTTAAACTATTAAAACAGCCTTTCCTCATGTCAGTAAAGTGCTCAATGGAGTAAAATGTAAAACTCATGGCTCTTGATGTCTCGAATGCTCCACAGAATAAGTCTCAACATCTTACAAAAAAATCGAAATTGGACGTCTGTTATTACTACTCAGCGATATGCCAGAAAACCATATGTTTCACTGAAACATACCAACAATATGAGGGGAAACATACAGACTTTCTGCAAAAATGTAGACAGTTGAGAGGTGTACACTACTCGGACCATGCTCACTTCTCAATGCCTTGAAAAAAAAAACAGACACAGCAATGTATTGTGGATGTGCACTGCATAACTAGGATGCCTCAGATTACCAAAAGACAGCTGATGAGCACTAACGTCCAATTATACAATGACATTATTTAGAGAAAGTAAGCTTTTTTCTTAAATAATGTCATTGTATTATAACAATAATCCTCTCCTGAGTGTAGACAACATAGGATTTAGCCACAGCTGACTTTAATTAATCAGTCAGACTTTGTCCTCATGATCAAACCACACCAACCTTGGGCAAATCCTGTTTTATCCACACCCAGTCATGGATTATTGCTAAATTAACTCAAGAAAGTAAAACTTTCTTTTGTGATAACATTAAGTTTTGTTACGATAGTAATTATCAGTTAGGAACTTGGCCACATCAGAATAAAACAAACATCAAATTACATTTTTCTGTTTCTAGTTTGATATGTGCCTAATGAAAATGTTTATCTTTTGTCAGTGCTACTGAAAAGAAGACAATTTTAAGAACTGATGTTACGTTAACAACCTCTACCCCCCCCCCCCACTACAGTAATGTGTTCTGTTATTGCTAGGGGAATAGCAGTTATAAATACTAGTTCACTGCATAACATTCTGCCCTGTAGCCCCTGAAAATTAAAAATATATATATTTGTATTTGTCTTTATTTATTTAATGATAACTGTTTTGTTCAACTACACCCTGTTATGTAATAAAAAGTAAAAATTAGAAGCACTGCATCTAAAAACAACATGCAAACAATACAGTGCAGACAGTTTTGATTAACTGTGCTTAACAATAAAACAGCAAAAATAACAGAGTATGTTACTTCAAGGCTAGGAAACAGTCCATTGCAGTTGACAGTGACATATTTTTTAATTGCTCAAAGTACAGTGTAAATGTTTCAGGAAAAATTTTATAATAAAGATAGACAATAATTACAACTACTCAGTAGCAAAACAATTACAGAGTACTTCATTAGGCCAGTAAGAATGCAGTTAGATGCAAAGAAATGCTATGCCATTGCATTTTAAAAGTTATTGAAAGTGTGTTCCATATCTTATGAGGCCACACTAAAAATGCCTTGGTGCAAAATTCTGATGAGTGCAGTAGTTAAACCATTGTAAAGGGATTCCTATTGAAGACATGGAGATGCCATGTATGTGATAGTTTTTTTTAAATGTTTAAGTATTATGGTGCCTAAGAGGCAATATCTTGCATGGAGAGATTTTGAGTATATCAGTACACTTTGGCAGACATCATATTTGCCTTGCATAATGCAATACAGTGTATTTCACAATTGTGTCCTTTTTTGTGAACCCACAGTATTGTTCATTGTCACTTGGCAGTTGCTAGTTAATTATGTTGTGATCAACTACAGACCATACTTCAAGGTAAGCAATACCAACCTTTTTCCAGTATACATCTAAGCTCAATAATTAGTCACTGACAGATTTTGTGAAATGAACTATGCATGTACTACAAAATGCAAATATCCGGTGTATTGTTTTAGGACTATGATGTTGATGAAGCCTCACTTGGTACTTAATCAGGATTTTATCCCTGCTGGTAGATACTTTAATTCCTTACTGAATTTGATTAGTGACATGCATTGGCCACAGTTTTGTGATGAAGATTAAGTCCTACTAAGAGAGAAATGCTGTTACATCCAATTAGATTACCAAAAAAATGTAAGCTCTTAACTATCCTTGGCATCTCAGAGCCATGCTTGAAGGAATTATCACAATATCATCTCTTTAGGGCAGGTATATGAGTATATGCCTTTATGCCTTTCATGTCTTACAATTGATGGAAATTAGTGGAAATGCTTTGAAATGAAAAGTGTAACTTGTGCTTATTTTAATATGGCCCTGAACAGAAAGGTTGTTATGGCATCTGTATAATAATCAACATTTGCAAATCTGATGTTGTATTAAGAAAAAGAAAAAAAAAACTCTAGAGGAAAATTATAACAAGTAATTTATATTTCTTACCAAGTTAATGTTAAAAAGTGATAATATTTTAGTGTAATTTTGATCACCATATTAATGTTGTTTTCAGAAGTTAAAGCGTATAATTATGAATGAGTTATAACTTTTACAAAGCAATATATCTGTTTAAAAGGGTTCATCAATTGATCAATTGCTAACACATCCAAGGAATAACAACATTTGGTGTCTTTGTCTGAATACCTTAGACATAAAACACTCTATTAGCCTTCCTCAGATGATAGAAATTATTGACTACAATAGTTTACATTGCACACGATAGATTAGTTTTATAAATGTCTCTGTTCTGTACATATATTGCTGTATTATTTTTTGACTGAATATTGATGCTTACCACCTGAGAATTTCTTGGTGAACTGTCATCAAAATCAGAAGTCTGTAAAAGTAATGGATAAGGTAAATATTAATTTAATTAGCTTGAATGTGATCACCAAGACAAAAAAATATGCTCACAGTTTTTCACAATTTCTTAACAATATTTCATACACACTATAGAAAAATCACGGTATTCTCATAAAAGTACATTTCATCAATAATTGTTTTTTTTTTCTAATTCAACTAAGAACTAATTCAACTATCTAATTCCTGATTATGGAAATTTAATAAATCTAGGGCCTTGTTTGTTTAGATTGTATCTTTCAGAACTATCTTTTTCACCCGAGGTGTTCTATAGTCTGTATGCAGATAATTTGGGTAAACTGATTACATGTGTTACAGATAGGGCATGTCTGCAAAAGAACTTGACTAAATTGACCGTTTGGGCACATGAGAATAATATATTGCTAAATACATCAAAAATGAAGCATATGAGATTTAGGATACATAAATTGAAAGGTGATTTATTTAATACAGCACACAGTGATTGAAACTGTAGATAAATTTAAGGATTTGGGTATATGGGTAGATCCAGCTTTGAGTTTTTCTAATTGTATCGACCAAATGGTTAATGATAGTTATAGAACCATAGGTTATATAAAAAAATAAAGTCTAGGAAATCAAAAATGATGAAGTCGTATATTAATTACATTAGACCCAAATTTCAGTATGGAATGACAATATGGAAACCTTATAAGAAAACAAGCATGAGTAAACTGGAAAGAGTACAGCAGAAATATACCAACGGCATCCATGGATGTGAAAACTTAAGTTATTATGAAAGACTAAAATATCTGAACTTGTACAGTGTCTCTTATAGATATTTAAGAGGAGATCTTATTCAGGTATATAGGGCATTTAGAGACAACTACCTCTGGGAATGTTTGGGGTTATGAAAATATAGTAGAGAATCATCAGACAACCTATGTATAAAATTCAGTAGGAATGAGAAGTGTACTAATTGTTTCCCTGAGAGAGCAGCTGATGCATGCAACAGGGTGCCAAATTACATTAAAGCAAGCAGTAGTTTAGATCTTTATAAGAATAGACTGGACACATTATGGGAACAACTGGTTTGGTATATTGGCAGGCTAGAAGTGCATTAATGTCCATGCTTGAAATATTTCAACTGTCCCTGATTTCCAGGGATGTCCCTAATTTTGACTCAAAAATTTAGCTCTGTCCCTCTTAATCCCTCCTAAAACTGGTGACTCTTGGAGGAAAGGTGATGAATTATACTCAAGAAATAATGGCAGTAATTAAGAGTTATAGGTTTCTTTTATTTCACAAAATGTATATTAATTAACATTTTTTTATTCTGCCAATGTCTCAAGTTAATAGTATTAATATTTTAAAAATGTCGCTGATTGTCCCTGATTTGTTCTGGGTTTGTCCCTGATTCTATTGAAATTTGTCCCTGATTAGTTGAGAGCTACGGTCTGTATGTATGTACAAAATCCAATACTTTCTTATATAATATTGTTAATGAGATAGCATTAGTATCTAGACAATACCTATTTTTGGTAGCAATCTGAAAATTTAAGACTAGTGTAATTAAGTGAAATTTGCTGAGTATAGTACTGTTGAAGTCCTCAGTTCCCTTGACTGATTCATATCTGGGATGTTTTTCTGTGGAGTCTGAATGCCGTTCATATGTCCCCCTGAGCTTTTCTAGGGTCTCCGGTTTCACCCCACATTCCAAAGTTGCTGAAAGATGAATTGGAAATCCTCTAAACCCCCCATAGCTGTGTGTATAAACAGTGACGGACTGGCTCCCAGACAGAACTGTTTCTTTACTTCATGCTTGATAGTTGCACGGATAGGCTCCAGTTCTTCCTTATGAGAACAAATTAATGGTCCTAGTGATACTTGGATCACTTTACTAATAATTATTCAGAAATAATCGGTGGTGTAAACACTGACATTTTCTTAAGGTACAGGAGGTACAGGGCTGCACTTTCAGAAAACAGCATAGGCTCATACAAGTTAAGATCAAAACTTTTCAAACCAAGTGACTGTAATTCTTGCAGCAGCCAAAAGCTTCACTGCAAAATACAGGGGCCTAAATGTGATAAGAATCCCTCTTCAGATAAAGAAATAGGAAGAAAACATCTCAAAGATAACGTACAAAGCTAACTGCAGTTGTATTAAACATGCAGAAAATCCTACAGTTTGTAAAATCATAATTATTAGATACAGCAAAGTGAATTAATTGAAATGGTATGGCTGTTTAGCTGTAAAAAAATACTTTCATTTGAGAATGATACTGTTGTCCAAAATCTTATGTCCAAGATGTTAGTTTTGGAATTAATATCTACATAGACAGAGGTTGTTAGATGGAATGGAGTCCACACTCCCCTTGGAAAATACATGCTGTCCAAGTAACACCTTTATTAATAACAATATTTTAGGTGGTATGACCATAGTAAACTAGGATTAAAAGAACTGTGGTTCTGCAAATCAAGCAATCTATTTTCCTTTGGGAAAACAATAAATTCAGGACAAGAACGGGTGAGCAACATATTCTACAGAGCTCAAGAATCACAAGTTTTTGTTAGCATTTTATGTGAATAATATGTCATATCAGTAAAGTTGTTTAGAAATTAATAAATAATGACAGAATGGCTGTGAAAATTTACTTCTGACAACACTTTGGAATTGTTCAGTGATGACACTGGATTTACTTATTACTGAAATAACACACATACATTTAGTACAATTTCATGGGCAATGTAAAATATCACTGTTTCACATGCAAGTATACCTAGGAGATGTGGGAAGAAATGAAGATACCACAGACTCTGGTAAAAATTCACACAGGAAAAGAGAATACATGCAATCTCCACACAGAAAGCACACCATCTTGGAAATGAACCAGATTTCTTCAGGAAAATAAAAACAATTCCTCAGTATTAGTAGTAAGTACTGTATTAAACATTATGTCTGCCTACACGATGTCATAGTTTGATTTTGTTTTTACTGGGACTAGTTGAATGTATCATCATCATCATCACCACCATTTTCTAAGCTTTATATACTGGAACACTAAATGAAAGATTATAACATCTTGTTGTCACTTTCATTCAGTGGAATAACATTTATCATTGTAAAATGTTGCATATCAGCATTCTCTGGCACACTGGTGTCCTATCTAGGATTGCTTTTTTGTGTTATGACTATGGCTTGCAATATGGGATCTGGCTTTCTTTGAATCTGACCTAAAGGGTATTGAAGATGGCTGAATTATCACCACTACAAATCTATTTTCAAAATTTTCCATAAGCTCAGGTGACTCTTAATGTGAAATATTTTCTAACAGGTCTTCCTTCTCAAGTGATATAAGAAAAATAGTCAATGAATCTGCATGCAGTGAATACTGCCAAATCTTCTAATGGAGAATGTAGCAATCATCTACATGAGGGAGCCAATGCAGGCTGCAAGAAATGAAATTTCTTTCTTTTACTGAAGAGCACTATTTAACAACTGCGGTGGTGGTGCTGCGGTAGCGTTGTCGCCTCACAGTTAGACGTTGCACGTTCGATTCTCGGTTAGAGCGTCTTCTGTGTGTCAGCATGCGTGAATGGGCGTTCCGTCATTGAAGGTTGTGCGTTAGGCCCAGCAAGCCAGCACGTAAAAATCTACTGCCAATCATTAGTGGACCGGAGTTACGCTGTGGCGACCCCTAACCGGGAAAAGCCGAAAGACAGTTTACTGAAGAACACTATTTGTTTAATAGCTCTCATCATTTTTTGGCTCCTCTTGTGAGTACTAAACAGAAGGTGCCTTCGCAGAAATTTAACTTTTTAAGAATGGGCTTAACAATTTAGCACTCTAAAATAATGTGAACATTGGTGGCTTGCTCATATTTCACAGGAACTAAGATCATTCATGGTGAGCTCTGTCCATCTCATACTTAAAGGAACGTAAACTGACTTGAGTAGCAGATTGCCTCTGAAACAGCAAACTGTTCACCTCAGACTCCTGAAACTATCCCAATATAGCTCTCAGATTTTACTTATTTTGCAAAATGTTCCTGAGTTT
Organism: Protopterus annectens; assembly: GCF_019279795.1. Taxonomy (NCBI): domain Eukaryota; kingdom Metazoa; phylum Chordata; order Ceratodontiformes; family Protopteridae; genus Protopterus; species Protopterus annectens. Next base: position 330,554,941 of record NC_056750.1, read on the forward strand.
GTCCCATGTTTTGCCTTGTCCCTTGTAAAATATTTGATTTTCTGGCAGAATACTATTAATCAGTCAATAATGCCACACATTACATTTCATTACTCTTTTATTTTTATTTAGCTGGAGTGCTTGTTTGGCTTGTTTCCTGTACTCTGGCTTTATATTACTGATCTCTCTCTGCCTTTTATTTTTCCCCACCCAGCTGCCCAACTGTTGCTATATTCTTAAACTTGGTGGCTTTTGAGTTGCCCGCCCCAACTATAAATCTGATTTTGGGCACTCCTCCCAGTCCCATCTCATCAGCTCATTCTACTGAGTACGCGAGATTATTTCTTCTTCAGTCCAGATCTTCTTCTGGTTTCTTCCCGCTCCGTTCATCCTTCGGGCTCACTCCGCTCCCCTACCCTGTCCCCAAATTCCACAATCAACCTCCAACACCCTAGACATGCCCTATTCCACCCAATTACCTTCTTTAACCACACCCTCTTCTATTCTACATTTTCACCCTCAATTCTAAACTCTCACTCAAATAATTGATTTTCTTTCCCCCACTAACACCTACTCCAACAACCACACCCCTCCACCCCACATACTCCATACTCCCCACTATCTCTACAGCTTTTACCATCATAACCTTATAAACATATACAGAACCATTACAATACTATACCACCAAACAACCTTAATCAACATGCTCTCGAAACCTTCATCCATCTCTATTTTACTACTACTACTTCTTAAACTTTCATATCTTCACTACCTCCCCCCACCCTGTACCCTCCCACCATACACAATTCTATCACATAACTAACCATCTTAGTTCCCTCTCACACATTCACACTCATCTATTTCTCCCCATCTATACCCTATAAAACACCTCCTATCCTTCTCATACAAACTGTTCACCTCTCAGAAAACCTCCATTCCCATAGCAACCAAGAACCCCTTTACAATCACAATAAAACCCAATCCTTTTATTAAACTGCTAAATTACCGCTCTAATCCTATCTTTCATCTGATTACCAGTCTTTTATCAGGTGATATCCATCCCAACCCAGGCTCCTCCACCTCCACACGCAAACCTATATTACTTACTTCTATAAACTCCCAAAGCATAGTCAACAAAGTTGCAACCCTCCATGCCTGGCTCATGCATAACAAACCTGACATCCTAGCTATCTCAGAAACATGGCTAAAAAACCTATAAAAAAGACTCTGAAATAGTTCCAGAATTACTCTATCCTTAGAAAAAAGACAGGTCCCAAAAAAAGGAGATGGAGTAGTCTCCTATATTCATCTTCCCTTACTAATTACTCCCTACAACAAACCTATTCCACAATTTAACAACGCTGAATTACTCCTAACTCTCCTACACGTTAATAAACATAAACACATATGTCTAGCATCCCTTTACATCCCCCCAGGGGGAAATATTTCCACACTTGTTGATATCCTCTCCTGGCTCTCTAACAACATCAGCAATGAAACCATAATCTTAGGAGATGTAAATATTAATTGGGCCTCCATCCAGTCACCATCTACCCCCCTTAACATCAACCTATATAACTTCTCCCAGCTGATCAACACTGTTACTTGTGGCAGCATTCTAGATTGGATTCTAGTGTCACATCCCACAATTTCTCTAAGACAGGTACTTTTCCAGACCCTCTAGTGATCATATGCCCACCTCACTCACTCACTCCTGTATCTGTCTTATACTAAAAGCAGTAGAACTGAACAATCTAAGGACACTATCCTTAGAAGATGCAGTTAACTCAACATTCTTAGAAATACTGGACTCCCAAGCCCCTCTGAGGACAAAGAGAATAAAACTAATTCTGCCCCTGGCTAACCAAAACACACTATCAACCATGCACCTTTAGAGATAAAGCCTGGGGGACTATATCAAACAAGACCCCTGAACACACCATTATTGAGTAATCCTTTAAAGAAAAAGTAAAAAAGTTTATTGAGAAAATTTTGGAAACCCCAGACCCAAATGCCTGATAGCAATTGCCTATCCTATAAGCATTCTAATCAACCGTTCCATCCATGAATGTCTAAACTCCTTCAACTCTTACCACATCTCTTAGATAATAACCTATTTATCAAATAGATTCCAAGCTGTAAAATGGAAAAGGCCACTTCCCTCTTTTCTTAGTACCCTACGTTCCCAAGGTTCATTCTTGGGTCCCCTTCTTTCAATATATTTATAAATGATTCCATTCTCTAACATCATCCACTATACAGATGATTCTACCATATCTGCTCAGCTACATAACATTGGATGAAAATAAAAAGTTACTTGGTGTCCTCCATCGTCAGAATCAGTACCCTCACAGCTCCCTAAAAAATCACTTCTCCTCTTCTTTTCTATCCCTTCTCTATGGCTAAAAAACACTTTCTTCCTGCTATATAAAAAAATCTAAAAAGTTCAGAAACGCCACAGGTCTCCCCCACACCACTGCACTTTCTCTTAAAAAAAAAACTTGCTGAGTTACCCTAATAATCTACTAACTACACAGTTAACTTTAGCCCCAAAGCTCATTCTCAACCCATCTCCTCTCTCCCCTCCCTTCCTTCTTTCATGATGCACCTACGATAGAGTTTTTTTAGGTAAGGTCAAACAACCAAAACCTAAGTACACAACAAAAAACCAACTCATCCTCCAAACAAAACCTTTAACCTAGCCTCTCTCTCGTGGAACTCCCTCCCACCATCCATTCATCTCCCTCCCAATCATTACATGTTCAAAAAAAAATCTAAAAATATGTATCTGGTCCCAATTGTTTGTTTTTGGAGCTTTTCTCCCCAGGACTCCATTGAAAATGGGTTCTTTTTGGCCCAATGGACTATCCTGGTAAACCAACTGCAAATAAATAAATAAATAAATAAATAAAATAAATAAATTTAGGAAGTCCCATCCCCTTAGTTTCTTAACCTTGAATTATATTCTGTTTACTCCCTTAGTCCCATCCCATTTAACTTATAAAATGTTCACTTTATTCAGCTGCTTTTACTGTATTTATGTTTCTTCCTACTTTATTACTTTATTACTTTATTTTGCTTTTGTTGCTTATTCTTAAAAGTGTTCAGTTCAATTGCATTTATTCTGCTGCATTTATTGCTGCTTGTTAGTAGCCTGATTAAATTGTAACTGTTATTCTAAGCCTCTTAGTTTTGGTTTAAGCACTTGTGCTTCAGGCCAGTTGTTTTACATTAAGAAGGTTTGTAGTCTACACTCTTGTGGCAGGAGAGGTAGCTTACATCCTTCTAAGTTGGAAATTGCTGGTTGAAGGCTTAGTATGTCTGTTATTCTAAAAGTGTCTTAGTTCTGGTTTAAGCTCTTGGGCTTCAGGCCAGTTATTTTACATTAAGAAGGTGTGTGGTCTACATTCTTGTGGGAGGGTGGGTAGCCTCTGCCCTTCTGAGTTTCCAGTTGAAGGCTTATTGTGGCTACTTACTTGTACTATTTTTTTTCTGAAGTTGTTGCACTTTGCTATAGCATAGACTAGATTCAGACCTGCTGAATCTAGTTCTGTTTGTATAACTTGAGCACTAAAGCAGGCCATCTTTTGTTGGATAGGATTCCCCTGCATCCTAGTGGCAGGAGTGTGCATTTAGAACTCATCTGATTAATGACTGCTGGAACAGGGCCCAGTTTTGAGCTTTTTATTGGTTAATCTGTTTAAATCAGCTTGCTCTCATTTGCTACATAAGTATCATGTTTGCACATGTTTGCACTTGTTTTAGCAAAGCTCCACAGAGTCAGGTGACCAGCTACTGCTCTACTGTATCTATCTGATCAATATTGGGCATCTGCTGATTGCTGCAAAACTTAAGTAGAATTTTTCACTGTATATTGCACTTTTAATCTGTATTTTTACCATATCACTGCTTATTTGAACTGTTTTGTTTTCTGAAATTGTTGCGCTTTGTTTGCTGTGGCATAGACTAGATTCAGACCTGTTGAATCTAGTTCTGTTTGTATAACTTGAGCACTAAACCAGGCCATCCTTTGCTGGAGCGGGTTCCCTGCACCCTAGTGGCAGGAATGAGCAGTTACAACTCATCTGATTGAAGACTGCTGGAACAGGGCTCAGTTTTTAGCTTTTTTATTGGTTAATTTGTTTAATCAGTTTGCTCTCATTTGCTACATAAGCACTGTGCTTCCATGGGTTTGTGTTTGTTTACCCATTGTTCACTGCTGAGCAGCAGTGGGCACCATTGGTGGTAATAGACACAACCACTTCTGCCGGCAAATTTTCTGTTAGTACTCTGCTGGTGCTCCATCAGTGAGTTCTTGCAATTGTCCTTCACTGACAGGTGATACATTCAGCAGAGCTCCTGAGGTGCCAACACAGATCCTACCCACTAGTCCTTCATATTTTTTGTCCACTTCTCTTGTCCTCTAATTTACCTGGCCCTTCCTGTCCTCTCCCTGTTTTCTGACCACATCAACTTACCTAGCATTATGCACAGACAATTTCCCACAGTTTCTTCAGCCAGCCTGGTCAACATGGGTATCCTGAGGCAATGTAGCAATTTATAAATCAATTATTTAATTAGTACAAAACCAAGTACCAACATTAAGAATTAAAATGTTCTGAAATGGGACTATCAGAATGCCTAACATCACCAATGTGTAGTTTGACCAATATAATATTTGGAACACACCTGAAAGATTACTAACCCTATTACAGATTTTACATCTACATTTGTTTTTCCTGTGTTTTTTTGAGAGCAATGTAGCAATTGCCTGATGTACACTGACAACCCACTTCTTCTAGTCCACACAAATTCATTATGTGAAAGATGCATCTATATCAAGAACCTAGAATCCAGACTATCTGTCTCACCAGTCAGCTCATCTGATACTAAGCAGGTTGTCAGTATGCACACCTTACCTTCTTCACCTACCAAACCAAAAACACATAAACCTACATTTATGAAGGTCCTTACCAGAAGCTTACCTAAATATCATAGACCTCCCAAACACAAATGCAAGCACAGTTCACATAATATATCATCTGCAGAACATAGTACATATAATATATCACACACCAGTGTCCCACCAGTCAAGACCCTAAGGCATAACACAAAAACAAACATCTTAGTCAAAGGTGACTCAGTTGTGAGACACACAGATGTCCCTCTCACCAGGCTGGATAAGGAAAAAGTCACAATCAGCTGTCATGTGCCAGGATCCACCACATCACACACACATTCAAGTCTCTCAACAATAGGCACTGTTATGACTCTGTCATTGTCCATGTTGGTGTGAATGACATGAAACATACCTCACTGAACTATATGAAGAGAGACATGACTGAGCACTCTGATTATGTGTCTTAGGCAGGTATGTCCCTAGCCTTAAGCAGCATTTTGCCTTCACCTAGGTTGATACCTCAATACAAACAAAAATGGATGACTTCCACAACTGGCTTAGTTTCTGGTGTCATTCAAAGGGCATCCAGTATCTGTCAGCCTGGGATGACATGGTCAACAGATCTCGATGTTTGCCAGAGAAGGTCTTCATCTATCACCCCTGGGATTTCGGTTACTGACTAAGGCTCTTGCTACCACCATAGTGCCTTTTTAGGCAATGTCACAAGAACAAAATTCCCAACATAAAAATACCCTCTAAAAACAACCTCAAAGTTATGCTGCTAAATGCTAGGAGTCTAAACCAGAAACTGCACTAACTGGAAGCAGTCCTCACCTTGGAAGATGCTTTCATTTGTGCAGTCATTGAGACCTGGTTTAAGTCTGCAGAGAGCACCCCAGCTGTACTAGGTTACATTTCCTTCCACACGCTCAGACCACAAACTGAAGGCATGAGAATTAAAAGAGGTGGTGCATCAATATTTATTAAAGATAAACACACTTCTAGACTGGTTAAACAGCATGATTCCCTTGAATTACTTCAGGTGCACTTGACTGTAGGTAAGACCCCTCTTCAAGTCATTGCAAGCTATAGGACCCCCTCCATGAATCAGGACATCCATTCAGCCTGCTTGGATCTACTTGAGTCAATCAGCTATGGTTTTGGGTGACTTTAATTACACATGATTTGACTGAGTAATTAAACTTGCTCAAAGGTTCCTGGATTTTATTAACTCCAATGCCCTGGACCAGCTGCTTGACAGTTTCTCAAGGGGCTTAAACATCTTGGATCTGGTGATCACCAACATGGGGTACCGCTCCACCACCCCCAGTGTGTGTGGCCACCTCTGGTGAGATCTGACCACAAATCAGTCTCTCTAGAAGTAACTATAACACAAGACCCCACCCTCCCCTTTAGCAAAAACTAGACCAAAACATTTCTCCAAGGCCAATTACAACCTCTTACGTGACAGCATAAATAGCTTCATAACCCCTTACCTCACTGATGGAACAGACACCTATGCTGAGTTATACACCACTACTTTATACAAGCAGCTGTACAATTGTATTGACTCTACCATGTCTGATAGAACCAAAGCAAGATTTTCAGGGGAAAAACAAACCTGCCTGGTGGACAGCTGCCATTAACAGGCTATACAACATGAGAAAGAAACTGCTATCTAAAAGTAGGAAGGAACAGTCTTAAATTTGGAAACACTCCCTTCTCAACTTAAGCAAGTAAGATTTCTAGCGAAGTCCTCCAAACCCAATTACAAATCCAAATTAGCTTCCCTAACTAAAGATAACCACAAGGTGTTCTTTAGTTATATCTGTAAACTCAAAGGTAAGGCCTAGATTTGTGGTTAATTCATAGTTAATGGTACTACATATACAGAACCTGTTGATATAGCAAATCTGATGATTGACAGGTTCAGTAAAACTTCACTCCCTTGTCACCACAGCATATACCCCAAAGCATCCCTAACACCTGTCCCCCACCTAGTATCTCTGAGGAGCAGGTCTTAAACACCAAGGCCAAAAACACAGCTTCTATGGGACCAGAAAAAATCCAGGGCTGTGTTCTACATGGATTAAAACAGGAATTAGCATCACCATTGGGTACGCTTTTCAATCACAGCCTATGAACTGGCTTTGTTCCAGCAGAATGGAAAATGACTACCGTCATCCCTTTGCACAAAGGGGGGTGCATCCAAGGACCCTGGGAACTACAGACCCACTAGCCTGAACAGCCTTATCTGCAAGGCCATGGAACAAATCATCGTGGACCTTATTAACAAAGATATAGGAAATCTCTAAATGCTCGGCCCCACCCAGATTGGCTTTGTCAAGGGGAGATCCTGCCTGTTAATCTTGGTGGACTTCTTTGAGACAGACACCAAAGCCCTAGACGAGGGCAAATCTCTGCATACAGCCTACCTAGACTTAGCCAAGGCTTTTGACAATCTCCCACTCAGGCATCATTGATAAACTCACCCAGCTGGGTATCAACCCATATATTGTCAGGTGTGTTGCAAACTGGCTCACTGATAGAACTCATATGGTAAAAATAGGGGACTCCACCTCCTCCAGCAGACCTGTAACCAGTGGTGTCTCACAGCGATCAGTTCTGGGACCCCTACTGTTCAGAATCCACTTATCTGAAGTACAGGCTAAAACTAAAGGACTGTGGCTGACAAAGTTTGCTGATGACTGAAAACTGGGAATGATCATTGAAACCCTAGCAATGTCAACATCCTACAAGAAGGTCTTACACAGACTAATGACCGATGTCAAAGTCATGGTCTTAAACTTAATGCAAAAAAATGCATTATCACTCCCTTTGGCAAGGGTGATGTTCCTGGAAACTACCACATCAATAGCAATAGTCTAAGCACACAGTCAGTGGTGACAGATCTGGGCACACAGGTTCACAGCAACTTTAACTTTGATCACCATGTCTCCACAGTGGTAAGAAGGGCATTTTTATATTGCTCATCTAGAGCATTGCCTCCAGAAAAAAATAGGTTATAATGCTCCCCCCCATACTCTTCCCTCATCAGGCCAACGATAAAGTACAACACTCCCTTTCCAAATACCTGCAGCAACTGGTGAGACCACAAAGGTTCCTTACAAAGAAAATTCAGGGTCTTCAAGATCTGTCTTATTTGAAAAGACTAAAGTCATTGTCACTTTACTCTGTGTCATACAGACTGCTCATAGGTGACTTCTGCCTTGAATATAGAGAAATCTCTGACCCAGCTTTAATGGAAATGCTGCACATTCACAAGTGAAATGGCACATGGGCCACTCACTCAAAGGAACTTAACCTGGTATGTGACCTCAACAGAACTTGCTGGAGACAGATTTGTCTCACAGAGGTTGCCACACCTTTGAAACAAGCTTCCTATTCATATTAAACAAAGCCCCTCATTGGCCCTATTTAAGCATAATTTGGATGACCGGATATGTAACTGGAAATTCACCCAGGAGGTTCCACCTGTGTCCCTCTTGGACAGGGGCAATAGGTGTTAATTGTAGTGTCTGCTTGAACCAGACACCTTTGGGAACATGGGTTGAACTTGGCTAGGCTTGTAAGGGTCCTGGAGCCATTAGCCTAGTAACCTCCTATGAGCCTATGAAAATGCATGTTGATGCAAATTGTGTTGTTTAATTAACTTCCTAATTGAATTAGATTAATAAGTAAAAACGTCCCTGATTTGGAGTTTTTTCTTTTTCTTTTTGGCTTTATCCTTGATTCCTGAGCAAAGAAGTTGAGAGCAATGTGTGTGTGTGTGTGTGTGTGTGTGTGTGTGTGTGTGTGTGTGTGTGTGTGTGTGTGTGTGTGTGTGTGTGCGCACACATGTGCGTACACGTGTATTTGTGTGTGCACATATGTGTATGCATGTGTGTGTGTGTGTGTGTGTGTGTGTGTGTGTGTGTGTGTGTGTGTGTGTGTGTGTGTGTGTGTGTGTGTGTGTATAAGCATGTGCATGCTTACTTGTCATTTACAAAGATTAGTAACAATAATTCCAGTCCCCTTCTTTATTAATGTGGCCTCTACATTTGAAACAATTCGAGTCTATTAGGTTTAGCTCTGTACACATTGTTACACGTAGCTACGAAAATACAATTTTTGTGGTTCACCAGCTACCATAAAGGCTTGTAGAAGATGTCAGATAAGGACCTAAACTAGTTTCATGTTTGAAACTTCCCAAAAGGGTTCAAGCAGTAGAACTGATCTTAAATAGCAAAAAACAGCAAGATAAACTGACTGCACAAAAATACTGTGTCAGGTAAACTAATTTCACCAAAAGATAATCACAGCGTGGCCAGTATAAGTGCTTGCACTGAACCATGTACAATGACTATCCAAAATGGTTATATAGTTCAAAATATGAATACCAGAGATACAGATCTTGCTTTCTTCCACCTATATGAACCTTGAGCAGAGCCTATACATTACTGAGACAAAAGAAAAAAAAAACACCAGTAATTTTCAACACACATCAGTAATAGAATACATTACTGGTACTTTGGCAGTGGATGCAGCTCAAACCACATTATAACCACTGCACCCCAATGACTTGTCAGGTGAACATGTTCATATAATTGTTTAAGTAATAAAAGAATAAATACAGGTTTTCCTACTGCCCCATATCTGCAGAATGTCAGTACGCTGGTCACCTACTAGAATTCAGTCAGAAACCACACAATAAGGTCCAATCACATGACAAGGAATTATGATTTGGCTTCTGCTCTGACCAAAGTAAAGTTCTAGTTCCTTGTTGGTGTAGTGCACAGTTTTAGTGTGGTTTGTCATATGATGATTAGCCAGACTGTTATTCAATGAAAAAAAAATGGAAGGAAAAAATGATCTGACAAAAAAAAAGCACTCAAACTCATTAAAAGGTATTTTATCCAGATATCAAGCATCTGGCACCCTCATGTGGGTAATGTGCCACCATACTCACCTACTGCTATATACTAACGATGAAGACCCCACTGCCAGTGGAGAAAGGGGAACATAACTTTCAGCAAATCTCCCTGAATATTATTCTAGCCATCAAATACTGCTATCCTATGTTCCATCAAACCATATAATAGCCTCTCCCTCACCTAAACATTTGCAGTTGCCTATGTCGAGAACTATATGCTTAGAAAGAATAAACAATTTTATTGGTCATGTAGCATAAGCTTGGTTTTATGGTGATCATACAATGCTACACTTGTTCTCCTCTGATCACTTCACAGATTTCTGTTATTTTCACATAATACATAACAAAATGTTGTTATTAACCAAAAACTGCCATTTACAATTACATTGTTATGCTACAAAATCTACCTCATATGTATTACAGTGCACAACTGAAAAAGATACAGCTTATTAGACTGCACAACTGAAAAAGCCACTAACACACAGCACAAAAGACAGCGTGCCCAGCGCAGGGTCAGATTAAGCATGCTTCTCACATAAGGCATGCATGGACAGACTCAGTGCCATCAAGCAGAAGTGATAATGAGCTACATTTGTTAACCAGGGTAGTGGACTGACCCAACAGGATCCATTTCAGAAACAGCATAGCTTACAGTGCTATCAAACAGCAGTGAGACAGTAATTTACTTACTTACTTACTTACTTATTTATTTATTAACTTTGTTAATCAGACTCACCCAACAGGTCCCATTTCATCCACAGCCAAGAAGGACAATAATTACATACACAAGACAAAAAAAACAGTATACACAGACAGAAAAATTAGTTAGGTCAAAAACAAAGTACCTTTCAGTACAGAATATTATGACTAATAGATAAAGCATTCAATACACCATTGCATTACCAACTACAGTAAACTCTCAGTTAACCAGCACCCATGGGAACTGGTAGATGCCGGATAACAGTAGTTTCTGGTTGCTTGAGACTTACTATTAAAAATAGGCCTGACTAATACTGTACCCTATACTATTTGTTTGGTTTGACTTGTTCTCAGGTTGGGGAGAGAAGGAATTTATTCCAATCTTCCTTTTTAAAACTCTAAAACTCCAAAAACGTAGGTTGCTTGAGTTCCGGTTAACTGAAAGTTTACTGTATTTACAATATTTATTTTGGTTAAGAAAGAGGACTGCGTGCAGGGCTAAGGATAACAATTGTTTTACGTATGTGTATGCGTGTTTGTCTGTGTGTGTGTGTGTGTGTGTGTGTGTGTGTGTGTGTGTGTGTGTGTGTGTACACATGCGTTTAAGAGGGGGTTAAAATCATAATGAATTACACAACAGCACAGTACTTAGAACATAAGATTGGAGCTATTATTTTGCAGTAGCTCCAGAGCATTTTCTGGCTTGTTAAATTTGATTTCTGTGTTGGTAACTGTATTTAGAACACAACCTAGAGCTGATTATTGAATTTCCTGCCTGCACTTATTTTTAAAATTGTTTTTTTCTTAAAACTTGCATTTTATCTGTCTCTGGCCTAGCACTCAAGTGTGGGGTCATTTACTGTTCTAACTTGTTGATATTTGTGAACCTCTGCTTTCCTTAAAAAAAACAAAAAAACAAAAAAAATCTTGCTTTTTTCCCACGTTTCTGAGATTTAAAAAAGTTCAGTTACAGATTTGCTGTTCTGAACTGTTTGTAAGTTTTTTGGAGGCCATTGTTTGCTTGGGCTAAAGGGAAGTCTCTGTGTTCATCAGTGGCAGTGATAAACATTGAGCAGCCTGCCTGACCCTATGGGAGTGGTTACTGCCTTGAAACTGTAGTTTTATTGGCCATTTTAGGTCAATTCCTAACTCCTTGATCTTCCTCTCTTAAAACCCGATTGCCTCGTGGTTTTGGCATCTTTTTGGACTTGTTGTCTGTTGGTGAAGCACCCGCCAAGAGGAGAAAACGCTGAGAGAAGAAAGGAGCCACTTTTGAGATTTTAAGTATTTTGCTTCAGATTATTTGTTAAGTTTATCTGCATTGCCGCCTACTTTTGAGCATTTTCTGGCTTGTTAAATTTGATTTCTGTGTTGGTAACTGTATTTAGAACACAACCTAGAGCTGATTATTGAATTTTCTGCCTGCACTTATTTTTAAAATCGTTTTTTCCTTAAAACTTGCATTTTATCTGTCTCTGGCCTAGCACTCAAGTGTGGGGTCATTTACTGCACTGTTCTAACTTGTTGATACTTGTGAACCTCTGCTTTCCTTAAGAAAAAAACAAAAAACAAAAAAATCTTGCTTTTTTCCCACTTTTCTGAGATTTAAAAAAGTTCAGTTACAGATTTGCTCTTCTGAACTGTTTGTAAGTTTCTTGGAGGCCATTGTTTGCTTGGTCTAAAGGGAAGTCTCTGTGTTCATCAGTGGCAGTGATAAACATTGAGCAGCCTGTCTGCCCCTGTGGGAGTGGTTACTGCCTTGAAACTGTAGTTTTATTGGCCATTTTGGGTCAATTCCTAACTCCTTCATCTCCCTCTCTTAAAAACCACTTTTGCGCGGTTTTGCACGTTTTTGCACATAGCGCAACATCAGGCAGCGTCGCCTAATTGGGTTTGAACTATTCCTGGCTCCACAAAGTCTGCTCTTCACTTTTTCCCTTAGAACTGCTCTATCTCTCAAATTAAACACGATATTCTCATTCTAAGGCCCCTCACTGGTCCAAATATGTAATTTTACAAGTTAGCACTAATAAACCATAAGCACTACTTACTCTTATACTCTCTACGATTACCTTGTCCCCTATTGGTCCATTTTAATTCAGTTCCCTATATTACTCTAGCATGTCCAAAGGTCAGTCAATGGTTTGCTCTCCAGTCCAGCTGGTGAATCTGGGAATTTTGAGGCAATGTTACAACTGTCTTATGTACACGGACAACCCTCTCCTCCTCCAAACAGGTTCAAATATATGTGAGAGATGCAACCATATAGCCAAACTGGAGGCTGAGCTCTCTCATCTCAAAACTGGTGTAACCAGTCAGGAGGAGAAGGTAACCTCACACAACACACTTCCAGTATCACATAGTCCCACCACAACAGCGAACCAAACACATAAAAACACAAAAACATACTCGGAGGCTCTAAACAAAAATCTACCCAAGCAACAGAGACCTCCAAAGCAGACATCCAAGCAAATGCTACCCCAAAACAAAACACATACAACACATAGTACACAAAGTCAGTGTGCCAAGCAGTCACAGCCCTTAAGGCTGAATAACACACCTGATACTCTTGTAATAGGCGACTCTATTGTCAGACACACTGACGTCCCGCTCATCAGGCTGAATAAAGAGAAGGTCACAGTGAGCTGCCTGTCGGGCGCTAGGATCCACCACATAATGCAAGCACTCAGGTCACTCCAAAGCAAATACAAATATGACTCAGTCATTGTACATGCTGGCGTGAATGACCTGAGACGTACCTCCCTCGACTACATGAAAAGAGACATACAGGAGCTCTCTGATCATGTAGCCCAGGCCAGTATGACCCTGACCTTGAGCAGCATCTTACCCTCACCTAGAATGATGCCACAGTATAAAGACAAAATGATCGATTTTAACAATTGGCTAAAATGTTGGTGTCATTCAAAGGGGATCCAGTGTCTGTCAGCCTGGGATGACATACTCGACAAGCCACGTTGCTTCGCTAGGGACAGCTTGCACCTGTTACCCCTGGGCTTTCGGATATTGGCAAAGGCTCTTGCCACCCCCATAGTGCCTTTTTTAGGCAAGGCTCAAAAGTCAAACCCACCTCCATAGACAGCACAAGGAACAAGAAACTAAGGGTAATGCTGCTAAACGCCAGAAGTCTTAACCTCAAGATGCATGCACTCGAAGCTCTCCTCAGTATGGAGAACATTGATATCTGTGCAGTGACAGAAACCTGGTTCAAGGCTCCAGAGAGCACCCCAGCACTACCAGGTTATACCTCATATCATGCTTTTCGGCCCCAAAACCCGGACCGAACCACAAAAGGAGGGGGAGTTTCCATATTTATCAAGGATATCCACACCTCCAGGTTAGTGGCATTGCACGAAGTAACAGAGACCATCCATGTGCAACTGACAGTGGGCAAGACTGCTTTTCAGTTTATAGCATCCTACAGACCACCCTCTCAAAGTCAGGAATCCCACTCGGCTTTCCTGAAAACATTGGAGAACATGAAGATCTCTCCGAACACCATTATATTGGGCGACTTCAACTACCCAAACATAGACTGGGAGCATTACTCAAGCCCCAGCACCTTAGCCCAAAGGTTCCTGGAATTTATAAACTCAAATGCTATGGAACAACTAGTCACCACTCCCACAAGAGGGGAAAACATACTAGACCTGATCATTACCAACATGGGGACTCTATGCTCCATACCAGAAGTATATCCCTCATTGGTAAGATCAGACCATAAATTAATTTCACTGGATATCCACATCCTGACCCCACCCCCAGCCCAGAAAACCACAGTGAAAAACTTCTCAAAAGCGAACTTCACACTTCTCAAAACTGAAGTGGAATCCTTCAAGGCCCCAGGGCCAGTGGAAACTATGGCCCAAACTGCAGAATCCTATATAAACACATTCTACGGACATCTCCAGGAATGCATGCATCATGCTATCCCAAACAAAATCAAGACCCAATCATCCAAAGGCAGGTGTCCAGTCTGGTGGACCCCAGCCATAAATAAACTGTACAACAGAAGGAGGAAGCTACTACATGATAGAGCAAAATCCCTAAAAGGGAAGGCATCTCTGATCAGTACTAGCAAAAAATTACGATCCCTCATAAAATCCTCCAAGGCCAGCTTCGAGAGAAAAATTGCACAGGACACTAAAGACAATCATAAGGCTTTTTTGGTTATGTTAGGAACCTGGGGTGCAACTCCCAGACTTGTTCTGAGTTGATTCTAAGCGACAAAAAATACACTGATCCCACAGACATCGCCAATATCCTGGCAGACAGGTTCAGTGCAAACTTCTCCACCCCCCCCCCAAAAGAGCAAGTATCTATCCCGGCAGAGTGCAGCCTCCCAAACATCTCTGATGCTCAGGTGAAGGCCGCCCTCTCCAAAGCAAAAAACACTGCTTCCATGGGACCAGATGGCATCCCGGGTTGCATCCTACATGAACTCCAAGAAGAACTAATCCCTCAAGTAAAACTGCTGTACAATCTCAGCCTCACTACAGGATATGTGCCCAAAGAATAGCGTACAGCAACAGTGGTCCCACTCCACAAAGGTGGCGCTTCTGCGGACCCTGGAAACTATCGCCCCATAAGCCTGACTAGCCTAGTCTGCAAGGCTATGGAGAGGATCATCATGGAACTCATAAACAAAGACATTGGGGACCTACAGACACTAGATCCTACCCAATTTGGCTTCGTCAAGGGCAGATCCTGCCTTTTGAACCTGGTCGACTTCTTTGAAACAGTCACCAAGGCCATAGATGAAGGGAAGGTAGTCCACACAGCCTATCTGGACCTCGCAAAGGCATTTGACACAATACCCTACTTAGGCATCATAGATAAGCTATCCAGCCTAAATATAAACCCCTATGTCACAAGATGGGTCGCAAACTGGCTCAAAGACAGAACCCACAGAGTCAGAGTTGCTGGAGCCATGTCAGACTCGAAACCTGTCACAAGTGGCATCCCACAGGGTTCTGTTCTGGGACCTCTCTTGTTCAGTATTTACTTTTCTGAGGTACAGGCCAACGTGGGAGGACTATGGCTCACCAGGTTCGCAGATGACTGCAAACTGGGCGCCATAATCGACTCTCCAGCTGACACAAACATCCTTCAAAAAGGTGAAGTGATGCAGAAAAAAACAAAACCAAGCAAAGAATAATCCACGACCTTGAAGAAAGGAACCGGAACTTTGTTAAAGTCCAAAGCAGTATTTTTATTTCTGAAGTATTCCAAAAATCACAAATAAAGTCACACAAGCGCTTTCGCTCAGGCAATCCTGAGCTTTATCAAGTGGAAACAAATTGCAATGTGCAGTAACCTCCATTAAATAGCCTAGCAATTGTCCAATTAATTAATTAGTGAAATCTAATACTAAAGTGCTCTAGTGCTTACAAATTGAATATTAAAAAAGGTTATAATCATTATATCAACCCGGAAAATAAAATATTTGCAATAACATATGCACTTAAAAATAACTAACCATAAAAAACATTTTAAAAATGCCAGTTTCCTAGGTTTCAGAACATAGAAGTCTGAAGTCTGATTAAGTTTGAAGATTATTAGAAGATATTTTAAAAATGTGTTTAAATTGTCAGTGAATAGTTAAAGGATTTTTACATTTTTACTTTACACTGATAAAAACATGTAATAAAAATATGCATGAAGTATTTTTTAGTACCCTTCCATATAACATTTCATGTAGAATTTGATTTATTAGTTAAGGTCGTATAACCATGGATTTTCAATAATTTAGTGAACTGCGTGGGGATGTTATGATATGAAGGGGGTCAAATATAAAAGTTACAACCTAGCCCTCCTGAGCTTGAGGACCGGTTTAATACTGATCATCCCATTCAGACCTGGTGGCTTCCCTGCATTTAGTCTCAGTTGCCATAATAGTTCACGGTAGCCCAAGGTAGATTCCCAGTCACCACCTCTTGCATCTGGCTCAACCTGTTCCAGGACTAGGAACTGGATTTTGGGTTCCGGGCAGGAGAGTGAGTGTTTATAGAAGGCGTTGGTTTCCTTCTTCCTAGTCATGTCGTAAAGGTGCTCAGAACACGCTTTTAATAATTCCCCTCAGTTTTGCCACATAGAAACTTTGACAGTTGGTACACATCCCCAAGTATACAACCCCTCTAGAGGCACAGGTGTAAAATCCAGTGGGGTGTATCTTGTAATTCCTAGACGGAAGGTATGGTGCTGTTTCTTTAGATATGGCATGACATTGGGCACAGGCACCACATTTGAATGTGCCCAGCCTTGGTTGTTTTACCTTCAGCTTTTTTCTTTGATTTCTTTCAAATAATTCCTTTAAATTGGCCCCTCTTCTACGTACAAAACTGGATTTAGGTGGTATGTGGTCCTTTAGTTCTTCAAAGAGGGTTAAAACCGGCCAGTGGTGTAAAATTGTTTCTTCCAGTTCGTAAGAATTTGATGAGTATGTGTGTGCAAAACTGTTAGTGTGAACAGAATCCTTGTTTTGTGTGTTGCTGGTCACCGGTACAAAACCCCCTCCTAGTATTGGTTTATAGAGGGAATGCCGTGCGGATTTTACCTCTGTTGCTAGGGTTATAAATAGTTCCAGAGGATAACCTCTCTCCAAGAAAAGGTTTTTCAGAAATTCCACCTCAGAATCAAAATCTTTCTCCGTACTGCATATTCTACTTGCTCTAATGAGCTTTCCTTCAAAAAGGTCTCACAGAGACGGATGACTGGTGCCAGAGCCATGGTCTAAAGCTAAATGCCTTAAAAGTGTATAGTCATGGTAACCATTTGGCAAAAACAATGTACCCACAAATTACCACATAAGTGGTAACCCATTAAGTACAGAGAAAGTAATTAGGGATCTGGGGACCCAAGTTGATAGCAATCTGTCCTTTGACAACCACATTGCCAAAGTGGTTAGAAAGACCTTCTACATAGCCCACCTCATCATGAAAGGATTCACATCTAGATCAAGAGAGGTAATCGTGCCTCTTTATTCAGCCCTCATCAGACCCATCATAGAATACAATGCCCCCTTTGGGATGTACCTTACCCGACACCTGCAGCAATTAGAAAGACCCCAAAAGTACCTCACCAGGAGGATCAAGGGACTCAAACATATGCCATATGCTGCTCGGTTAAAAAAACTCCAGCTCTACTCAGTTGCATACCACCTACTTCGAGGTGATCTATGCCTGACATATAAAGCTATGTCCAACCCAGAATTAATGGACATGCTCCACCTCAGTAAATCTAAATCCCTTAGAGCCACGTGCTCGAGGGACTTGAACTTCAGCACAGAAATAAATAGAACATGCTGGAGGGACAGATTCATAACCCAGAGGCTCCCTTCGCTCTGGAATAGAATTCTAATTCATGTTAGGCAGAGCACCTCACTGACTCTCTTCAAGAAGAATCTTGATGAGTGGATGGGGGATCGTAGGTTTGTCCCGGGGATTACTTCAGTGTCACTATTAGACAGAGGCACAGTAAACTAAACCGTAAAAAGGGCACAGTATACTCAAATCAAGGGGTGGCGTAAGCCAAACACAATCGGGCTAGGCTTATAAATGCCCCAGGGCAGATAGCCTAGTATGAACCTATGAGCCTATGAACCTATAATGTTTCTGTAAATTCCTTTCATTATCTGTTTGGCATTTTCTACTACTATTGCAGGAACTGGTTTCACAAACTGGGTTCTAGGAAGGAGAATGAATGATCAGTGGGTAACAGATTAGGCTGCATTGCTTGGAGTGGAACAGTACTGGAGATAGTTTGTTGTCATTTTGTTGTTGTTAAGAATTTCATGTGTGAGTATCAGTAGAAGAAGGTCTACAGCTTGCAGTTTAAGGGTGACACAGGGCTTATCTATCTGTACTGGGAGGAGGACAAAATGGCAGATCCTACTGAACGTCATTCAGATTCTTCAAAGAATAGATGAGAACAGGGAGACCATATTCTAGTTGTGGTTGCAACATATTTTTATCTATCACAACTCCACTTTAAAGCTAACAAAAAGGATTTGTCAGAAAGGTAGCTTGAAAATCCTGTAATGTTAAAGAATCTAAACTGACAGTATACACCAAGATAAACTGACTGAATTAAAAAAATTGTATCACATAAACTAATTTTACCAACATAATCACCATTCAACCAATATATATATTCTGATATTTCAGAAAAAGGCTCAATATTCTAAAGATATATGTGGGCTGTAAGGGGAATAGTTTTTTTTTCACAGTTGCTAATTGTAAATCAGTTAGTTTTCAAGTCTTTTTTTTTTTTTTTGCTCTTAAATGACAGGCCTGCAGTGAACATATTGACATTATGAAAAATTACAGCATGTAGTATATCTAGCGCAAAGTGCAAATGCCAGCTCCATCCCCAAATTAGTGAAACATGAGGGTGAAAATCACAGTACTATATCTCACACAATGGATCACAAATCTTTAGCCTGTTCAATCTGACTATAGCCTGAAGAACTTATGTTGTTCACCAGTGGGAAAATCTTATGGGTCAGAGACTTTTATTTTGGGTGACTTATTCAGTCTTTGCATTGTTCTTAACATGATTACTGTTTTCTTAGAATTAATTTCCAAAGTATTGCCAAGTAATCAGTTCTGCAGCTTTATTTCATTTTCTAAACCTTCATCCACCACTGTGCTCAACCTCACTGCTTTAAGTATCAGATCATCATTTTAAATGGCATTTCACAAATGAGGTAGAGTGTTATGACTTTATTTATAAATTGTGAAAAAAATAGGAACTAAGACAGATCCTTGGAGGATCCCTAATTTGAAGGAACCCACCTCTGAGGTATAATTGTCTACTACTAACCAGAACAGCTTGTTGTTTGTATAATTTCCCTGTACAGTTCATTTCCTTTTGCCACAGTCAATCATTTTGATCGTATTATTAGAAATTTATAGCTTGTGAATTCATTTTTTCATGTTGGTAGATTTAGCCTAGTTATGAGACCTTTTACCCCTGTTGTTGTATATGTCTGTCATACTGTATATTACAGTCACTGTGTTCAATACTGTTGTAGAGCTATGTTGTAAACTTGTGCAATAATGATAACTGTTAATATATTCTAGTATTTGTCTATATACCAGTATTTTAAATAATTTAGAAGGGTCCACAGAAAACAAGGATAAAGCCTGGACTACAACCCAACAAATCCAGGTTCAGGGGAGGATGTGACTGACTGGCTGATGCCAGCTAATCTGGGAGAATGAAGGTGGTCTGGTATGCCGCAGTGTTGACAACCCAGTAACATGCATAATGCAGTACCATGAAATGGAGAAAAAAGTTTTGCATGTGGGAGGCCATGCATGCATAGCAGCTCCATATACATATATGCAGAAGCACACACTTGATCTAGCAATGAAGTGCATTGATACCATAAATGTCAGTTACCAAAGGAAGGAGTTATGCTCGTACAAGCTGACTGTGAATGATGGCCCTATGGTATGTTTCCTAAACTTCCTCAGCATGAATGGCAAGATATAGTTACAAAAATATACTCCCCTCAAAAGGAGAGATAGTTCCCAACTAGGCCCACCTTTTCTATTTTTTTTGTCTCAAATCATATTTAATTGTCATGTGTTAGCAGCTCATACATACAATATGAAAAATATGCCCACATGTATCCTTACATGAATTATTTATTACAGACAGGGACACCCTACTAACCAATTTAATTACCCAAATAACACAATTATTTCATACAAAAAAAAAAAAAAAAGAAAAGAAAAAACAACATTGTTGCTCTAGTACAAGGGCACTGTACTTAGTGTATACAATATTCCTAGTAGAGAGAACTGCAATATATGCGGAGGTGTGGGTTCTGCCGAAGCCTTCACAACATAACACATTTTGTCCACATTTGTTATGTTCTTCCATTTCCATAAATGTAACCATAACTGTAAGGCAACATGCAACTGGAGCAGAGAAGGAGAGTGACCATCGTGACAGGTCTAAGGGACTGCTGTCAGAGTGATAGATGGATTTTAATTAATATGCATCTTCCTCACTTCCATACTTTTGGACTGTTAGGAATAATGCAGAGATGGACTGATGACCCACAGAATGGCTACTATATTTCACAGTGCCATACTTAACCCCTCTCCTCACTGATACCTCTGCCCAGGTATTTCCTATTTTGTGATATTCCAGTTATTGTCCAGTGTCTCCAACAGCCGGGAATGTAGTGACAAGTTAGACTTAAGGAAAATGGCAGCCATCTTACAGAATAACTGTATGTTCAATTAAACACACTAAAATTTTAAAAACCTGTAAGAAAACATAGCACTTTCTTGTTATTGTTCCTGCTGTCTGTTTCTACTAACTTAATAAAATGAAACATCCCGTTAATGAATCCTGAAGCAGAATCAGATAATGAAAAATGTATGTCAAGGATTATCTTGCTGTCTCAGCCAGTAGGTTATCAGGCTTTGTTTTGGTTGCCCACACTCATGCTGCTATAAAATCCTTGAACTTTCCATAAGTTTTAAAACAAAGAAAAAAGAAAAGAAAATCCCTACTACTACAGACTAATTAAATAACAATTGTCTCAATACATTTTAATCTGTGATTTTGCAGCAAAGTTTATAAACTCATTGTATGACAGAAACAATGTTAAAAGTCAACATGTGTAAATACATACAATTGTTAGAATTGCTTGAGCCTCCCTGGAAAAAGGCTGGGTCTTCCCTAAGAAGTCTGTACTCACTGTTCATGCCTTATGCCTCATATATGCTGCATTCTCTGATTCAGTATCATGCAAGAAATGTTATAAAACTGTACCGGAGTAAGTGGTTCCTTAAATAGCTTTCTCAGTTTCATTTCTAGAGAAAGAATATCTGCTTCCTTCCTGACCAGCTCAATCTGAAGTTCGTCGCATTTTTCTCCCAGTTCACGTATTTGCTTCCGATATGCATCCTTCTCAATTAAGCTCCTTGAATACTGCTTATGGAACTCTTCCCTTGTTCTAATAGCCTGAAACAAAAAGAACATAAACAGGATTCAGCAATCCTAAACTTTACATAAAGCAGCGCTCCTGGCAAACTGCTATGAGCAATGAATTAAGATGTATTTTTTCCTTTGCACTGCCGCGGTGTGCAGTTAATATAACAGTGCAATTATAGTCATTACTAGGAGCCAGTCATAATGAAGAAAAAAAATACTAACAGGTTAACTCCGCATAAGCCATGACTAGCTTGACACATAGCCTTGTATCACATTTGCCAAAGCCATTTAGAGAGAACTAAACAAATAGGTGCCATGTTTTTCCTGACTAAGCAGTGGCATTACAAAATGAAAAAGTTAAAAATACAAATCTAAACACTTCATTTAAACCAACTTGCTACAAATAAAAAATCTTTGATATAGGTCCTAGCTGCTTCTCAAATCTGCTACGACAAAAAATGTATGGTTCCAAAATGTCACTAGTGCATCTAAACAAAATGTAATGCATGCTTGCTACACTGCAAACTCGCAGTGGTTTCCAATGCAAAAAAACATAATCAGAAGCAAACTGTGATACAACTGAAAAATGTATTATTACTACACCTACAAGCACAGATAACCAATATGATTAACTATAAACACCAAACACTGCAGGAACAAATAAAGAAAAGCTAAAATATGTCAAATGAAACAAAAAATTCAGATAAATAACACAACAAAACTAAAGGTGAACCACTAATAAAAAGGGTATAATAAATATACCAAATTTACAACAGATGGGTGAGGTACACGATACATGAACTAGAGCCTCATTCAATTATAGTTTTGTATTATCTTTACATATGGCCAAAGTGTGACCAGACCCTAGGAGACATGAATATATCTCTACAAAGTGCACATGTACCAGTCCTATAATAAGTGCCTGTTATGGATTACTTCGTGATTAATCAATGAATATATTGTAAGGTTATCAAGGTTACTTGATGATACCAAGATGAGATAATACCAGCTGGAATATTTTTTTTCCTCATAGTATATTACTCACACCTGCAGTAAAGAAACAATTGTTTTTTCTTTTCTTACAAAAAATGTGTTGTGAAGACTGATAGAGAAGGGTGAATTGCCAACCTAGCAAGATAGAATTGTGCAGATAATTCTATCATTTGTAAATATGAATGTAAACTACAGGCTTGTTGTCTTAAATGTAAAGAAATACTGTTACATGTGGAACTGGAAATAAATGTGACAACAGTGCACTCTACTGACCAAAGTAAAGCATGTGGTGACCCTTTGAAGTGGACAGTGGTGCCGAAAAGTCTAGATGAAGAAATTCTTTCTATTGTTTTAACCAAGAGTTAAATTGCTAGATTTAAACATGCAAATGTATTTTTATTGCTCTGTTTCCTGACCAGCTGCAAGATAACAAAAGGGAGATGTTAAGAACATAAATGCAGTTAATCTGTAGCCTGTGAACTCCAGGAAAGTGTAAAAGAATGATGTAATGTTTATCAGAACTGCAATAGCAATTTAAATAGAATCAGAAGGCATTAAGCATTTTTGCCTTGATCATCCAAATCAGCACTCTGCCTGTTGCTCTATGTAAGTAAATTATTTTAGAAGTGTGTTTTCTTGTAGAAATAGCTAGAAATTAGATTAGACTAAGTGTTTTTCTGTGATACCAGAACTGTACTACTGATTTATTTTAAGTACTTCTGCGTGATCTATGAACTCTTGACTAGCACTGACTGTGTAGTAGAAAGTATTGTCTTGTGGTTTTAATTATTTATTATTAAATATTTTAAAACCTCTTAACTGTGGCTGTTTCTGTGTATGGATAAGTTAAGCTCTTTAGAGTACTTGTATGTTGTTGTTGTGTCTTTCGGCTTTTCCCGGTTAGGGGTCACCACAGTGGAACTCCAGTCCGCTAATGATTGGCAGTTGATTTTTACGTGCTGAGTTGCCAGCCCTAATGCACAACCTTCAATGAAGGTACGCCCATTCATGCATGCCTCCACGCAGAAGATGCTCTAGCTGAGAGTCAAACCGGTCATCGTCTTACTGTGAGGTGACAATGCTACCGCAGCACCACCACCGCAAATCTTTAGAGTACTTGTATACCTTTGGTAAAACTGTACAAAGCCACTCTAATAAGCTTTGACTGTTTAGTCACATCTACCAATTGGGTAATAATATTGCACAGTAATAACTGGAGACCCTTTTAAGGGCCTTTGAGTAGCTGATAAGTATTAGTGGGTGGTGGCCAGTGGAACTACCATATAGTCTTGGAGAAAGAGGCACAGCTGGAGAACCTGTGCCAGCCTTCCCCTGGGTGTCTATGTGGTTGTATAACCTCTTCTCAAAGTGCATGTGTGTGTGTCAGCTACTTGGGCAGGGACATGAAGCAATTTTGGACAGAGATGGTGCTAGAGGTTTTAGCTTGCCCACTAGGCTGAGATCTGGACCCTATAGCTGTGCCAGTGGGGAGTCTTATTGGGGACCTGGAGAGCAAGGGAGCGACCAGCCCCAGACTGACTGTGACCTGTGAGTGCTCTTAAGGGAAATTGCACTTTGCTGTGGGTATTTGTTATCCTTTCCTTACATATGAGACACCCTCTCTGGTGTTGGTAGTGAGGATTGAGGCTCCTTGATTGCTGGGCCAGGGCACAGGCGTCACATTTGTGGTGGCAGTGATTGGGATATCCTCACATATTAATTGGTGGCAGTGGTTGGGATATCCTCACATTTGTGTTTGGCAGTGGTGGGATATCCACATCACATATTAATTGGTGTCAAGTACTAATTGGCCTGTAGTGGTGTGGGTAGAGTGAATCCTGTAGCTTGTGTACAGTGAGCTTTGAAGGTGTTTTGTACTCTAAAACAGCCATGCAGTGACTACTCAGAGTTCAGATCACAATTGTTTTTATTTCTTTTGTTAGCTTAGTTAGTCAGGGTGAGCAGGCAGCATGTCAGCAGAGGAGTATGGAAAGCTAACAAGGAGCCAGCTGGCGGAGATGTGCCAGGCTAGGGGACTGGAGCATGGAAACCTGACTAAGGCAGACCTGATTGCAGCCTTGGTTACAGCTGCATCAGAAAACAGCAACCAGGAGAACAATCAGACTGGCAGTGGAAATATAATTCCCTCAGAGAATGGACAGCTCAACCTTTCTGCAGTGGACTTAAAAATCCAGCTGGATCTAAAGAGACTTGAGTTGGAGCCCAGGCATGTGGAATTAGAAGCAAATGAGAGACTGCGACATTTGCAGGCTGAGGAGAATGAGAAACTGTTATGTCTGCAAGCTGAGAAACAAGAGAGGCAGAGGCAGCATGAGAAGAAGATGCTGACTCTTCACCAGAGTCATGGAGGTAATGGAGAAGGGAGTAACTGGACCCCAGAAGCACAAAAGTTCAGTAAATTTCTTCCGCAGTTTAAAGAGGGGGATAATTTTGATAGTTTCATTCATATGTTTGAGAGGGTATGTAAACAGTATGAATTTGACCAAGGGCTCTGGGTAAGGTTCCTGACCCCCTTACTCCATTGTAAAGCTGTAACTGTTCTGTCCAAAATGTCTGACATTGCATGTTTTGATTATACTGCTGTAAAGAAATGTATTTTAGAATGTTTTAAGCTAACACCTGAAATTTATAGGAAAAAGTTTTGTGAGCATAGACGCAAGGCAGATGAAAGTGTATGTGAATATGTTGCTGAACTGAGCACTTATTTCCAGAGGTGGGTGAGTGGATGTCAGGTCACCACTTTTGAAGGGCTGGCAGACCTTTTGGTGAGAGAACAAGCCCTCAGCACTTTGCCTGAGGACATGAGGATCTGGTTAGCTGATAGACAATGTGCTACTTCAGATGAGTTGGGGAAGAAGAGAGACCTATACTTGGCAAGCAGGGCAGCCATGCACAGGAAGGGGACCCCCAGTACTGCACATGGGTCTAAAGGAACCCATGGTGGGCAGCACAGACTGCCCCAACAGAATCTGCCAGTAGCAGGGGAAGCCACTAGTCCAGGTACATGTCCAGAAGTTAGATTTAAATGTTTTGAATGCAACCAGTGGGGCCATGTGGCATACAGGTGTCCACGGAGGCAAGGTGGGGAACCAAAGGTGAGGGAGCCAGTAAGTGGGAAAGAGAAAATGCCAATAGTAGGTTGTCTTGACAGAACAGGGTACTGAACTGCCACCCTGCAGATGTCCTGAAAGGGAAGGATTTGGATGAGGCAGTACCATGTACTTATGCAGTTACATGCGGTCAAGCTAGGAGACAAGCATGTGGGTCTGGTAGCCTGGGGGAGACCCAGACAGACTGCATACTTGCAGCCAGGACTGGTGAGGTTATTACTTCAGGGAGTGAGCTACGCTGTAGCAGTGAGACTGAAGGTGAGCCACAGCTGCTTGTGGGTACTGATGTTCCCTTGGACAGAGTAGCTACAAAGGTAGAGGTGAGTAGTAGTACCCAGGCTGACAGTGAAGCGCCACTGTCAGAGGATGCCAGACTTCCTGTGGAAGGGGAGCTGGGAAGGGTTACAAGGAGAGAGTTGAGACAGGCTCAGCTCTCAGACTCTACACTGCAAGGCCTGAGGCAGGTAGCTAGGGAGGCACCTGATTCTCAAGGAAAGGGGGAATCTGTATACTGGGACAAAGGGTTACTGTACAGAGACTGGACCCCTGAGGGAGGGCTAGAAGGTGAGAGAGTACAGCAGTTGATAGTGCCTGGAGCCTACCATCTGGCACTTCTAGCCATAGCCCATGATATTCCCTTTGCAGGTCATATGGGCATAAAACGTACAAAGAGGCATATTATGCAGAACTTCTATTGGCCTGGAATTTCCAGAGATGTAACAGGGTACTGTTGGACCTATGAGCAATGCCAAAAGGTAGACAAGGCAGGAGACAAGGTGAGAGCTCCTTTGATGCCTTTGCCTCTGATTGAGGAGCCATTTCAGAGGGTAGCTATGGATATTGTGGGTCCTCTGAGTACCCCACATTCCACAGGGAAAAAGTATATACTAGTGGTAGTGGATTATGCTACACAATACCCTGAGGCAGTGGCTTTGTCCTCCATTGAGGCAGTGGAGGTGGCAAATGCTTTGTTAGAGATTTTCAGATGGGTAGGTTTCCCAAAAGAAATACTGACTGACAGAGGTGCCAATTTCACGTCAGACCTGCTGGCTTGTCTGTGGAAGTCCCGTGGGGTGAACCATATGAAGACCACCCCCTACCATCCCCGACTAATGGTCTTGTTGAGAGGTTAAACTCTACAATCAAGTCCATACTATTGGCATTTGCAGATCAGTTTAAGAGGGAGTGGGACAAATATTTGTCCCATCTGTTGCTTGCTTACAGAGAGGTTCCCCAGGAATCCACAGTTTTTTCACCCTTTGAGTTGCTGTATGGGCATAGGGTGAGGGGACCTCTAGAGTTAATTTGAGATGAGTGGGAAGGTGAGTGCGAGTCTCACAAGGAGTCTGTTGTGGCATACATCTGAAACCTCAAGACAAGGCTCAGGGAACTCATGGCCTTGGCCCAGGAGAACCTGGCAGAAGCCCAACCACAGAAAAAGGTGCAGTATGACAGGAATGCTCGAGCTAGAGAGTATGTTGTTGGGCAGCAGGAATTGGTTCTCATTCCTGTTAGACACAACAAACTGCAAGCAGCTTGGGAGGGTCCCTACAAGGTGGTAAGAAATGTAAGTGATGTTAACTACATGGTGGAAGTGCTAGGTAGACGGCAGGGGCATAAATTGCACCATGTTAACATGATAAAACAGTAAGGTAGAGTAGCAGGAAAGTAGTATGAGCTAATCAGGGGTGGAGCATGGGCAGAGTCAATTACTGAATACATTCTTAATTGATTCATTTTCTTATAACCTGCTTAATTCAGTTCATGGCCACAGTGGAAGTAGGGATAAGGACTTTTGAGTATCGCTGCACACAAGGAGGTAAAAGGCAGAGATGATACTAATCCAGTCTGCTAGTATATATTTTGTCTGATTTTAATAAAGATAAATGTTACATCTGACACTGGATAGCTTGCATTCTCCCACTAACTTGATTGAATATGTGAGCATTCTCAGGAAGGTTGTTTCAAGTATTATCAGCTTCTTAATTTTTAAAGAAAATATGTGTACACACGCATGTGTATATGTGTGTGTGTGTATGTGTGTGTGTGTGTGTGTGTGTGTGTGTGTGTGTGTGTGTGTGTGTGTGTGTGTGTGTGTATGTCCATATATGTACTCGTGCAGACATAAACATGTTGGAATACACATACACACACACACACACACACACACACACACACACACATATATATATATATATATATATATATATATATATATATATATATATATATATATATATATATATATACTCAAGCACAAATATATAGCTGTAGTCTGAGGTATCTTTTGTAAATATTTTGTGAGAATCTCAATAAACAGGCTTACTATGGGGACCAGATTCCAAAACAACTGTTCTCAGCCTACTCTCAGTGTAAGTGGTCATTTACACTGACAGTAAGGGCTGGATTCTTGAATGCCTACACTAAGTGTACACTAACTGTACACAATCTGTATTCAAGAACATCCCTACCATTTCTGTGCTGTCTATTCACTGAACAAAAATTAGACTAATGAATAGAAGTGGATCTAATTCACTTTACTTCTGCTATATTTTTGGTGAAACAGGAACACCACTTAAAACTGAAAGAAATACAGATATTTAATGGAGAAAACTGTTTATCAAATGGATTTTTTTCTGATCATATGACACTATGGAATGTATCCTTGTTTGTTTTATCACAAATTATCTATGTATCCTTGTTTGTTTTATCCCAAATTATCTATGAAGTGACATCTCTCTCTCTCTCTCTCTATATATATATATATATATATATATATATTACAGTTACAATATGCCATTAGAGCCATTTCTATCTGTAATTTTGTATGCATTTTCCCTACTGGCTTTTTACTTTGAATGAACTCATAATCATTGTTTTTTTATCACAGCAGGGTTAAAATTATATCTCATGCATTTTAATATGACTAATATATTATAACAATGATCCTAGAACCTTTCCATATTACCATATTTACTTCTGTGGAAGAAATTATCCTTTAACATTTTGTCCTACAGAATAACATACTTGTATAACATATGTCTCAATGTCTTAGCACAAGAAACCTGCACAAGGCCTAAAATAATGGAGGACAAAGGCCCAAACATCAGTACAGATTTTAAATATTGCTCTTATAAACTTAGGAAGTAGCTAGAATAAAAGGACTTGTGTTAGCACACATTTTCTAAAGGATATAACATTTGAAACTCAAATAAATGTCATTATTTATTGACTTCAGTCCTCAGTGATTTGCTAGAAAACCACAAATTTAATGAGTAATAATTATTAGTAATGTATGTATAAATATATGTACATGTGTGTACACACACACACACCCACACACCCACCCACACACACACACACACACACACACATATATATATATATATATATATATATATATGTATATATATATGTATATATATATATATATATATATATATATATATATATATATATATGGATCTACTTTATATAATCGAAAAACCACTTACGCGAACTTCATAACATTTAGACCACTTTAGTGAAATGGCATATTATCGAACACCCGGAACACTGCGATGTCACTCTAGGAAACTAACCACTGGGCCACCATAGTGAAAAACCAAACTGACGCAAATCAAACCCAGCAATGTGGGGGGATTCGCGCCCCACACCCCCACTTGTGAAAGGCTGCTAGCAGAGAAAAGAGCAAAGTTCTGGCCCAGTGGATATATATATATATATATATATATATATATATATATATATATATATATATATATATATATATACACTTAGGTGTATACCCTGGAAACTACAGACCCATAAGTCTCACTCTCACTAATCTTATATCCCACACCATGGAAAGAATTATCATGGAAATGATCAATAATGATACAGTAAACCTCCAGACAATGGACTAACCCAATTTGGCTTCATCGAAGGCAGGTCATGCCTACTCAGCCTGGTGGACTTCTTTGAAAAGGTCACCAAAGCAATGGTTGAGGGCAAAATGGTTCACACTGCCTACCTTGAACTGGTCAGGGCATTTGGCTCAATACCACACTCTGGCATTGTTAACCAACTCAAGAGATTAGGTACAAACTCATATGACACCCAGTGGATAGCCAACTGGCTCACATACATGACCCAGGAAGTTAGAATTGGGGAGTCCACATCTAGAAAGAGGGCAGTCACAAGCGGAGTCCCTCAGGGATTGGTCCTTGGACTGCTTCTTTTTGGTATCTACTTCTCTGAAGTCAAGGCCAATGTCAATGGTCCCTGGCTGACTAAATTTGCAGATGATTGCAAATTAGGAGTTTTCATTGAATGCCACACTGACACAAATGGTCTCCAGGAAGGGCTGACACAGACAACCAGTGTCAGAGCTATGGACTAAAACTAAATGCCAAGAAATTCATAACAGTATCTTTTGAGACGTCTTCTACCCCCGGTAACTATCATACTGACAACACACCCATTAGAGTTAACCCAGTAGTCAGGGACTTAGGAACACACATAGTAATCTAGCCTTTGAGCATCATGTGCCTACAGGAGTGAGGAAATCATTCTGTGTTGCACAACTTATAAACAAAAGTATGGCATCTAGGTCAAAGGAAGTAATTGTTCCATTGTATTTGGCATTCATCAAACCTATCATTGAGTGCTATGCCCCCTTTGGTATGCACCTAACCAGGCATATCTAACAAATGGAATGTCCACAGAGGTTCCTCACTAAAAGAATACAGGACATAAGTAAAATGTCCTATGCAGACTCCCTCAAGGCCCTATCCCTGTATTTTGTCTCCTATAGGCTGTTGAGGGGAGATCTATGCCTGGCATACAAGGCATTGTCAGAACCCACTCTGATGGACCTGTTGCATATCCACAAAACAAACAGCACCAGAATTACCCATACTAAAGACTTAAACCTTGCTTGTGATATAAATAGGACCTGCTGGAGAGACAAGTATGTATCCCAGAGACTACCCCATTTCTGGAACAGGCTCCCCATCCATGTGAAGCAGAGTTCCTCCCTAACCCAATTCAAGTATAACTTGGACAACTGGATGGGGAGCAGGAAGTTTATCTCTGGTTTGGTACCTATGACTGTAATGGGCACAGGCAACCTGTAAATGTTTCATCTCCCAAGCTCCTGTTTACACTTATCAAAGATACCAGAACTTGTCAGAGACTTGGGATGCATGGCTAAGCTTAAAAAGGTCCATGTGGTCATTAGCCTAGTTCAGCACATCAGGCAATGAGTACCCCTCTAGGTACATGTTGTATTTGTAGCAGTTATGGTTTTACAGGGACAGCTTGCTAGCCCAGCGCCCAACCCTCCACTAAGGGTGCACCACTTACTCATGCACACACTTACACCTAGGGCCAATTTAGAGTGTCCAGTCCACCTACTGTGCATCTTTGGAATGTGGGAGGAAACTGATGCACCTGGAGGAAACTCATGAGAACACAAGAAAGACGTGCAGACTCCACACAGAAGGCACCCCAGCAGAGAATCAAACCAGAGAACCTCTTGCTGTGAGACAATAATGGTAACCATTGCACCACTGCACCACCCGTGTATATATACATATATATATATATATATATATAGAGAGAGAGAGAGAGAGAGATGTACACACACACACACACACACACACACACACACACACACACACACACACACACACACACACAGCGGTTAGCATTGTCACCTCACAGCAAGAAGTTTGCTGGTTCGATTTTTGCCTGAGGTGCCATCTGTGTAGATTCTACATGCCCTCCCTGTGTTCATGCAGATTTTTATCTAGGCGTTCCAGTTTCCTCCCACACTCCAAAGACATTTAGTAGGTGAACTGGACACTCTAAATTAGCCATAGGTATGAGTGTGCATGTGTGTGTGTGTGTGGGGGGGGGGTATGGAATAACAGCCATGTCCAGAGCTATCCACCCTGTAGGGTGAATATCGTCTCGAGATGACTGTCACTACTGAGGTGACACCCTGAACCCATCAATCTGTATATACACACACATCTTTCTATATCTGTCTATCTATCTATCTATCTATCTATCTATCTATCTATCTATCTATCTATCTATATGAGTGTAATAAGTATTAATGAATGATCATAAGAGTGAATGCTGTTTTCATTTGTTTTTCTGCCTGCCAGCAACTGTTTGAGCGAGACTGTGGAGACCGTGTTATAGTGGGATCTAGATATTTACCCTTTTCTCACTGTACTGCAATTTCAGGGTTGATATATATATATATATATATATATATATATATATATATATATATATAGCTATATAAATATAGATATGTATATTAGCAGGGGGGGTGGGGTTTTTGTTTTCCCTTTTTTGTGTGCTTTATCTTTTAAGACTGATTTTTTTAAATGCTTTCTGAGCATTTGCTCTTAGATGAGACACTCATCTATCTGTATCTATCTATATCTATTTGTATATGTGTGTGTGTAGCTATATTTTATATATATATATATATATATATATATATATATATATATATATATATATATATATATATATATATATATATATATATATACATGAGTGTCATTCACTATGTCTTATTGGCTGCTTGTTGACAAAGTGAATGAAGCTAAAATACCTACTGTTCCACTCACTGATATTTAAAGTATTGGAATATTGGAAGAGTGGAGCATCAAATGCATGCAGGAAAGACAAGTGTTATTTTGTGAAACTAATGCCAAAACTTTCAGATATTGTGAAGGTTTGGGCATTAGG
Organism: Protopterus annectens; assembly: GCF_019279795.1. Taxonomy (NCBI): domain Eukaryota; kingdom Metazoa; phylum Chordata; order Ceratodontiformes; family Protopteridae; genus Protopterus; species Protopterus annectens. The sequence goes on from NC_056750.1 coordinate 330,587,303, forward strand.
GGGTGGGAGTGTTTGTCTGCATGCAGGCCAGCAATAGAGTATTAGTGTTGTGTAGTTGTGGTGGTGTGTCTATGTGCTTGTCTTGTGTAATGTTGGTGTTATGGAAAGAGTTTTTTCTAGGTTAAGGTACAGGGTTAGGGACATGGGTAGGGACATAGGTAGGGGCAAGGGCAGGGGTAGGGGCAGGGTTAGGTATATGGGTAAGGGCATAGGTAGAGGCAGGTTTAAGGGCATGAGTAGGGGCAGGGGTAGGGGCATGGATAGGGTCAGGGTTAGGGTTAGCATGCATTAGTAAGGTGCTACAGAGGGAAATTCCTAATTTTCTTAGCTTTTGCACTTCTGTGGAAGATTTCCATTTACATTGGTGACACACTGTTTGCTCTGTTTAGATGAAGAAAAGTAGCAAATAAAATAACCTAGTTGAGACTGATGATGATAGAAATCCAGCTAATGGATTAAACTGATGTCATGTGGGTTACATAGAACCAGATGGATGGAATGGTAGGGCAACCCATGGAGTTAACAAATTTGTTTATATTTGTTTCCAGGGTAGTTCATTGATCTCAGTGGACCATTTGCAGGCATGGGCTGGGAGAATAGAATGACATAAGAAATTAACAAAACATACTTAGAAATGCAAGAATATGCTACAACATTTAGTTTAAGATGCCAAATACAGTTTACAATGGCATGTGTACTATGCTTAGAAAAGCTTGGCAGATAAGTTGTAACCATCATGAATGAGCTAGCTTATACTAAAGGAATAACAGCATAGCATATTATAGGGATAGAAAGTGTCAATGGCATAGCAGGTAGCACACTTGACTTGGTGCAGAAGGCTGTGAGTTCTTTTCCTGCAGCAGGTGAATTGATTGCTTACATTACAGTGCCATATAAGTGGTAGGAGTGCTGCACTCCTGAGTGGTCATCCTTTAGATGAGATTTTAAACCCAAACTCTATCTGCTTGTCCTGGTGGTAGTTCAGGAGGATATAAAAGATCCCACATCCTATGCAAAAGAGTAGGGGTGCTTTATTAACATTTACATTCATTTTATATCATACAAAAAGTTAAATCAATTGTTCACATGCTCATTTTTTATTATTTATAAATTCATCAACACAAAAGGATACGTTATCAGCACAAAAAAACATAACTAAACAATTCTATTTCTTTCATTATTTTGCTTTTATGTTTACCTAATATCTCACCAAACTTTCATCCACAACTATCTTCTAATTTCAGGTAATACTGCACCCTCTTTCATTTTCTTTTTATATATCAAATTCTCCCATGTTTTTCCCCCACTGTACCCATATAGTCACGAACAGTACTTTAGCCCATTTATCAATGTCACAGCTCTTTACTTTATCATATTTCCCATATAATAAAGTATTCATATTCCTTCATTTAAACCCATCCCATCTATATTCATTTTAAATATTTCCCAAAATTCTTTATTCTGTTTGCAATCCAAAAAGCAGTACTGGGTATTCAATAAGCTCTGTGTAGCCTTCATGAGAAGCCTACATGAAGTTTACATGTTTGTATGGTGAGCAGCAGTGCAATTTACATATTCATGCCACAAACCGCTTTTAAATGTAAACAAACGCAGTTTCATGGCTAGCAACAGTGTTGCCAGCTAGGAAATTGTGTAAAGTAACACGGATGGCAGCAGGCATGCAGACCTGTTTACCTAGGGGCAAACAAGATTTACGGGATTGCACGGAATGCCACAATGATTACCAGGGTTAATAACATAGCAATGTACATGATCCAAACACATTACAGGACTGTGTATACAGTGCAGACTACTGTGGAGTCCCATTTCAAGCATTCGGTACAAAGTTGTGTAAATGATCAGTAATGGTACATGGACTGATATTTAAAATAAACAGTCAGGGGAATAGGGACACCCAGATGAATTGTAGGAATGAACACAGGGAAGGAGGACAAGTGAAACATCTTACTGTACAGCAGATGAGGACATGTAAATTAAAACAGTTGTAGCAGGAACACTAATCATATATTGACAAGATACAGTACGAACTTCACAACGGAAATGTATATTATGTGACTATCACACAGGGTGACATAACAATGGACAAGGATGTCTTTATGATATAAGCATCCTGACATGAACAATGGAGAGGACATCTATCAGGGATGTTATATACAATACGGGTTAGCTGCATATTGTGAAGATGTGCAAAATGAGTTGTCTGAATATGACTGTAATGTCAGCACAGGTCTCCAAGTGGGACACATACTTACAAGCTCATGAACAACAGTAAACAGAAGCATACTAAATCAAGGGGAATATCAGAATAATACCACCAGTAATCCCATGGCTCTGGCACATCATATGAGATTGTGAGTGATCATAGATGGTTCTGCATGAACACACTTGTACAACTATTATGAGATGTCAGCAATCTTTGAAGGTAATCAAGCACAGTGTCCTGACACTGTAACATCTGCTGGAGGTGTTAGGAGGGACACTACTATACCTATATGTGACATGATCAATCCAGGTTAGTTGACAGGTGAGCATGGCATATATATGGCACAATTCATGCTGTCACAAATGTAACCCATGCTATCAATGTTGCCAAACATTTATATATGTACTGTGTGCATCACCAGAGCAGGTATCACACATGAATCTATTATATCACCTTGATGGGGCATCTGCACCATCAGACAGCAATGTTTATGCAACAAAAAGAATACCTAGGTACGGCCAAAATATGTGTGGGAGCTCACTATGACAAAGATAGTACACTTGAGATACACATCCCTGAAAAATGTGTAGGGGGGTACATGAAGAAGGGTACATTGTACTCAGTTACTGGTGTGATGAAGGCTGTGAACTATGGAAGGATTATGGCCTTTGATGTGGAAGTCCTGCACATATTCAAGAGTTGTGTTAAATGCAAGAGTGTAGTCACCACTGTGGGCACATGCTGGTGGGCACTCCACATACCATCTACCTTATTGCACAGGTCACATATCACTTGGTCTGCTCATAGGGGTGTGATGTCTACATTATTATTGGGTTGTGCATTTGTTTTCATAATGTAAGAAATTCCCCCATGTTTTTGTTTCATCTCATGTGTCTTCATGGCTGTGGCAGTTATCGTTCATGAATGTTGATACTATCTGTATTATACTAATATCACAGCACAAGTCTGAGAACAGTTTATATGTGATTAAATCAGCAGTGTGTGGTGACATCAGCAGTATCTAGTGAGGAGAAGATGGTAAGAGTAGTGTCCCACATGCTGGTGTAAAATGATCTTTCTAATGTCAAGCAACTGCACACACACACACACACACACACACACACACACACACACACACACACACACACACACACGCACACACGCACACACACACACACACGCACGCACACACACACACACACACACACACACACACACACACACACACCAGTTGACTGCCATGAAAGCAGAAACCCCACCTAAGTACACAGATTACAGAACTCAGTACTTAACACAAGCACCATGGCACAAGTATGACTTTTACAAGGCTCCAGGACAATTTATAGTGGATGACATAATCACTGGATGTTTGAGAGCAGATGTTGGGAGGCCTTTCTGAAATGGATAGCTAGCCATATACAACTGTCAAGGTCTTAAAGTTCTGCATGTTACTAGATTGATGACTGTGCAGTGTGTAGTATTTGCTGATGTTCATTGTGTTACACTGCTGCAGTCATTACACTTGGGTTATCCTGCCATCAGGCGGTCCCGCAGTCGGCCCGAGTTCCAAAGTCTTGATCCGGTGTCAGTTGTTGTCGCTTCTTCCCTGACGTCAGTGTGCCAGGGGTATATAAGATGCAGCCGACACCATTTTCTTCAGTCTTTCTTGCCACGAGGTGCCCGATGCAAAAGCAGTTCGCAAGTGCCGGTCGCCCGTCTCCTGAGATTTTCATTCCGAATCCAGAACCAAAGTCTTCTACAAAGCTAAGTACCCCGTTGGGGAAACTTTTTCTTAACTCAGACCGATGTCAGTAAAAGTTAATAATTGTATTTCTTGTGGGAAGCAAATACCTCATAAGGATTTCCATTCCTATTGTATCCCATGCCTAGGCCCCGACCACGACGTCATAGGTTGTCGGTTTTGTGCTAGGTTTAACAAGCGCACTATTAAACGTCGGTTTGATTTTGCCCGACATTATTTTGGTAGAAAATTCAATTACACCATGCCATCGGAACTACCGACGACCGGGTTACACAAAAAATGCAAAGACAAGGACAGGCATCCGAGGCCCAAATCTGACGATGAAGCCTCTTCTAGGCCAGTCGCCGATTCTCCGGTTTTCAGCGAGGCGCCTTCGCAGCCCCTGATGACAGCTTCTTTGGAACCACAGGCTGCCTCTGACTCCCACGTGGAGATGGCTGGGCCTTCGGATACACCAGACTTGCAGCCTACCAAGACTTATCCTTCAGAGGGCTCCGGAGTAGCTGAACAACCCACAGCTTCAGAGGGTGTTTTCAGGCCTACTCAGTTAGCCATTACATCTTCTGCTAAATCTAAAACAAAGAAACAACTTCAGCATTCACCAAGACAGGCCTCCATGCCTAAGAAACAGATGCTCAAAATGGCCAAAGACCTAATTACTCTGATCAGGGGGTCCCACCCTCCACCTGATAAAAGGCCTAGACAGGATGCAGACTATGACTCATCCGACCAGGTGTCCATCTCCTCAGATTTATCCTCAGACCAAGGATACTCTTTACACCCTTATGAGGATTCTGATGCTGAGGAATCTATTCCTTCAGCCTCTCCACCAGAGGACTACTCCTTTGGGGAAACCTTACATACCATGCGGGAGCACTTCCATTGGGAGGGTCAGGATGACTCAGAATCCAAGAAAAGGCTCAGATTTCCTTTTATTACCTCAACACAGACCCCTTGCTATTCCGCCAGTGTTAGATATTGTGGATGATGTGTTTTCTGAATCCAGTTTAAATCCTGATTCTTTACCTCCTGCTCCAGTTAAGCCAGACAGATACTACAGAGTCACTGACTCTCACAAATTCCTTTATAAAAGTCCTGTTGCTGACCCTGAAACTATTTCCCAGGGTCCCAAAAGGGTAAAGGCCTCTACAGCAAAACATCCAGTCCCCTCTGACAGAGATTCCAGAGCATTAGATGGGGGAAGAAAGTGCATACATCTGCAACTTTAGCAATGAGAGTCTTAAATTGCCAGTTTCACATGCTTAAATACCAGCAATATTTGATGTCTCAGTTGAAACAAAAAATGCTTCCAAATTCAGATCTTCCTAATTATAAGGAAATGCAGAATTTATTGCATGCAGCTGAACAAGTGGGAAAACATACTTTGCAATGTGGTTTTGATTTCTTAGAGGCTTCCTGTAGAGCAGCAGTTACAGGGTCTGTCATATGAAGACATGCTTGGTTAAAAGAGCAGACTTTACCAGATCATGTTAAAGCAAAATTATTAGATGCACCTTTGCAGCAGGATGTTTTATTTGGAGTTAAGGCAGAAGAGGTATTAAAGAAAATGGAGGATAAAGCAAAATCTATGCAAACGGTGAAGGATTTCTTACAGGTTCAGCCTCCTCGATTTAGCAGAAATTAGCCAACAAAGAATTGGTCCTTTCCAGTTTCAGACAGACCTCAAAGGGGCAGATACAGACGTCCAAGAGGCAGAGGTCAACCACAAGGTACTTACAGGCCTCGACAATGGGGTGCTTCAACCCAGAAAGAAGGGGAAGACAGGCTCAACCTTATAAAAAACAGCCCCAATGACTTCCCACTACAGCTGCCAAACAGCTCTCTCTTGGCAGCCCCCTTGGGGGAAAACTGGCACTTTTCAGTCACAATTGGCAAATGATCACCAAAGACAAATGGGTTCTCAATATTGTGTCTCAAGGTTACAGGTTCCACTTTCACACTCTGCCAAGGTTAAAAGGAATGCCAAATCTGCCACCAAATCAATGGGCAGAGGCTCAAAGACAAATTACAGCACTCATGGACATGAGAGCTATTCAAAAGGTACCAACACAGGAGCAAGGACAAGGATTTTACTCAAGACTCTTTCTGGTGCCCAGAAAGGACAAAGCCTGCAGGCCCATTCTGGATCTTTCTTCTCTAAATACTTACCTGGATGTTCCAAAATTCAAAATGTTGACTCTACAGCAGCTTCTTCCCATGCTGGGCACTTGGACCTCAAGGAGGCATACCTGCCTGTCCCTATCAGACAAAATTGCAGAAAATACCTCAGATTCTTAGCAGGTTCAATGCATTACCAATTCTCTCTGCACTGCCCTTTGGCTTATCTACTGCACCCAGGGTCTTTACAAAATGCCTGGCACTAGTAATTGCATTTTGCAGACAAAAAGGAAGTCAAATTTACCCATACTTGGACAACTGCCTTATTCAAGCAGAGAGCAAAGACATCCTTCTAAAGCATCTGGCATTTGTAAAAAGACTGCTAATTTGCCTAGGGTACACAGTAAACTAAAAGAAATCAAAACTAATGCCCTCACAAGAGATAATATTCATGGGTGCCAGCTTAAATACAACAGCCCAGATGGCTTATCTCACACCAGACAAGCAAGGACAACTGACTCAATATTTCCAATTGATGGCAACAAAAACCCAACTCCCTGCAAGAAAAATTCTGCAGGCCTTGGGTTACATGGCATCTTGCATACTACTAATTCCATATGCCACACTGCATATGAGGAAACTACAATGGTACCTAAAGAGTGTCTAGTCTCAACACTGTCACAGTTTGGAAACAGTAATACCACTTATTCCTTGCCTTCAACAGGAGTTTCGATGGTGGGCTCAAGTCTGTCACCTCAACAAGGGGCAGCCTTTCACTCAACCCACAGCCAGGCAAACACTGACAACAGATGCTTCGTATTACGCCTGGGGAGCACACATGGCAGGAAAATGTATTCAGGGCAAGTGGCCTGCAGAACAAAGGCATCTTCACATCAATCAAAAAGAGATGCTAGCTGTACAAAATGCCCTTATAGCTTTCAAGGATCTTCTGCATCCAGGACAACTACTACTAAAGACAGACAACACCACAGTTATGTGGTACATAAACAAGCAAGGGGGCACTCATTCATATTCCCTCTGCAGACAAGCCATGACCTTGTGGAACACAGCTATAACCTATCAAGTTCATCTGCAAGCACAATTCCTGCCAGGAGAGAACAACACACTGGCAGACGACTTAAGCAGAAACATCATCGATCCGCACGAGTGGAAATTACATCCACAAATGTTCAGGATGATAACGCAAAAATGGTGGAGCCCGGACATAGATCTGTTCACATCCCCAAAGAATTGCCAGCTACAGAAATTCTGCACAAGGACTTACCACCCACAAGCATGGAAAGTGGATGCCCTCTCATTCAGCTGGAAAAATCTACAAGTATACGCTTTCCCACCAATACCTCTCCTTTCAAAGGTACTCATAAACGCCAGACAAGAAAGGCCAAAGATGATCCTGATTGCCCCAGACTGGCCATGCCAGCACTGGTACCCAATCTTAAAGAAGTTAGCACAAGGACCACCATGGATTTTGCCTCAAATCTCACAACTTCTGACTCAGCAAAACAATCAGATACTTCACGGCCAGCTCAAGACTTTAAACCTGGTTGCATGGCAGATTCCTTAGTCAAGCAAACAATGCCTCTCTCCAAAGCTGTTATAGATGCCATTCTGGAGGCCAGAAGGCCTAGCACCAGGAAAGCCTATTCGGATAAATGGAAGAGATTCTGTGCCTGGAACCAGGCTCACAGCCTTGACCCTCTTGTCCCAAATATTCCTCAGATACTACAATACTTGACTGAGATGCTGGACAAAGGCCTCTCCTTTTCATCCATTAAGATCCATGCCTCTGCCATCTCTGCTCATTACAACACAGATCCACCAATTTTTCTCATCCGTTGCTAAAACAGTACCTCAGAGGGGCTAAAAACATAAGACCGCCCCGTAGAGCACCAACTCTAACATGGGACCTCAACTTCGTCTTGGAAAAATTAACTTTACCTCCTTTTGAGCCAACTAACTCAGCAGACTTAAAATATGTCTCTTGGAAAACTGCTCTGCTCCTGGCAATAACCTCAGCTTGAACAGTTTCAGAATTACAGGCACTAATGGCAGTGGAGCCTTTCATCATTTTCCACCAAGACAGGGTGTCTTTAAGAACAAACCCTACTTTTATGCCAAAGGTGGTATTGTGTGGCCCTAAACCAAACTATTCACTTGCCAACTTTTTATCCAAATCCACAGAATAAAGGGGAGAGACTACTGCATTCATTGGACATACACAGGCAGTTATGCTTCTACTTGGACAAAACGAAAGCTTTCAGGAAAACTGAGCAATTATTTGTAGCATATGCTGCAGGAACACAGGGAAAAGCCATTACAAAACAGACCATTTCAAAATGGATAGGGCATTTTATACGTTTCTGCTATACACACCATGGGAAAACTGCTCCTAACAGCATTAGGTCTCATTCCACCAGGGCAACAGCCACTTCAACTGCCTACCTCAGAGGAGTACCTACCAAGGACATTTTGGAAGCAGCAACTTGGAGTTCTGTACATACCTTCACCAAGCATTACCATCTGCCTCTTTACTCTAAATCCAGAGCTGGCTTTGCCACTGCAATTCTGCAGGGCCTTATAGCCACACCTAATGCCTTATAGAACCAGCCACCCTACCTCAGCTTTGGGATTCTACCCAAGTGTAATGACTGCAGCAGTGTAACACGATGAACATAGTACAGTTTTGTACCTACCATAAATGTAGATGTTCGAGTGTATGCACTGCTGCAGTCCAGGTTACCCTCCCTCCTTCCCCTCGTACTTGCTGGTACTTACCCTAGTATTCTACCCTTTGCTACCTATGGGGAGTATTTGCTGGTAACAGAAAGTATTTGCTTGCTTTTATGTATGTTTTATTAGCAATTTACATTGCCTACCTTTTTGAGGGCACCTGACATCTGGGGCAAGAAAAACTGAAAAAATGGAGTCAGCTGCATCTTATATATCCCTGACGCACTGACGTCAGGGAAGAAGCGAGAGCAACCAACGCCGGACCAAGACTTTGGAACTCGGGCCGACTGTGGGACCGCCTGATGGCAGGATAACCCAAATGTAATGACTGCAGCAGTGTATACACTCGAACATCTACATTTATGGTAGGTACAAAACTGTACTTTGTGTTTCCAATGTGCAGGTATACATTAAGAGGCAGCTTTACAAACTATATGCAAACAGCTGTCCACATTACTCCAACTACTGGAACAATCTGTTGTGCGTGGTATATAAGAAAGCATTTGATATTTATTTCTATAGTGTATTGATATATTTGTGAACAAGCACTGACAGACCAAGTTTGAAGTGTATAGTGGGAAGTAACAGATGTGTTGTTTTCTTAAAAACTGCCTTCCCACTGTTTGTGTTTTTACATGCACTTTTATGGAATGAGGACTACATGTACAGTAAACATAAGTAATACATGTTACTGTGCACTTTCTGTAGCACACTGCCAAGCAGCTACATTTCATGATTGATGGCAAAGTGTTTGCATATGTGAGATGCGCATTTCTACTGCTTTCTCTGTTTGCTTTGCACACAGTTAAGCACCAAGCAAATGTGAACCTCATTGATAAGATTCGGAGAGTTCTGAGTACTGAATGAGTGAAATACACCTGCTGCTGACTCCGTGGCAGCAGATGTAAATGCCATGACAGATTTCATTTTGAGCCCAGATGATAAAGTGTTCAAATTCAGGTGTATCTAATAGATTTAAATATGTGTTTATAATGCAATGAAATCATTATTTATTCTACATTCACTTTGTGTTACCTCTGTGCAGTGTGTTTAAGCAGCATTGTGCAGCACTAACCACACCAAGGAAGAACCATTCACCGTCACTTGGCATTGGTGTGTGATGTCAAACTCTGTGCAAACACAGAGGCCACAAAATATAGGGCTCCATTGCTTTTTTTACTTACGTGTTGTGTGTGAGATTAAAGGTGTTAAAATTGGGTAGAAAATTGTGAAATAGGGGGCAAGCAGGAAGATGAATAAAGGGAAAGCAATGTAGGAATTTGCAGCAGTGAGGCAGGAAAGAACCAAAGCTGTTCACATCTACAACAGTGCAAAATGAAAATATGTACAGAATGTTAACGGAATTTGGACTATCATCTTAACAAAGAGGGGTGACAACAACACAATCTTGTTGTATAGCCAATTGGACCAAATCAAGTATGTCAAGAAGACATGTGTGCAGAGTGGAGAGCTATGTATGGGATGATATATTTTTTGTGGGACAGGTGCCCATTTTTTTTTAACTTCATTAAAAGAGGAATGCTGGGCAAGGAATGTGGGTATTTCTGGGTCAGGTATGTAGGGTAGGTGAGAAATCAGATGAAAACAAACAGGACAAACAAGACAAGACAAGATACAGGGATGGTGAGGGACACAAAAGGTTGGGGGACACCATGATTGGGGTTAGGGAGGGGACAACAGATGTCCATGCATGTCAAACATGGGGACAGTGAGAATCTATTCCTCACCTGCAGGACTGTCATCACCTTCCCCTTACTCCACTGGCTGTTGGAGTACTTGATGTTTCCTCCTATGGACAATAAGGGAAAGTAGCCTCTCCATCCAGCATAGGCATGCACTAATGGTGGTGTGCACAACCCTATACACCAACCCTGGAATCTCCTGGTGAGTGATAAAATCCCCAACTCCACCAGTACTCCTGGAGGGTACCACAGCACCAGCTGTAGGGGTAGTGTTACCTGAGGGTGCAGGTAGTGAAGGGGCAGCAGAGGCAGTACTGCCAGTTTGGGTCCCAGATGTGGGGGTCAGTGCCGGAGTTGGTTGAGCAGAGGCAGGCTGATCCATTGGGGTTGGCCTACCTTCCTTTGCTGTAAAGCATTTTGTGATTTGTCAGAGATGGATGACATGGAAACGTTTTGATGACACATAGAAAAAAAGAGATAAGGGTTGGGGTGACAGAAAAAAGAGATAAAATTAGTATCATAATATGTGACACGCAGTGCATTATCACAATAATTACAGAATTTTATCTGAACTTTTACATTTAAGTATGCTTCTTAACAACTACAAACTATAATTAAGGATTTCCCAAAGTAATCCTTGCAATGTGCAGATATTACACATATGATTGGTTCAGTTATACAGATTAAGCTAACAGCAGAGCATTTATGCCACTTCTCTACAAATTAATTTGTCATTTTTTTAAAAGGATTGCACTATTTTATATGTGTTACTTGTGGTATTTGAACCCACAACATCTGACTACAGTCTTACACTTGACTCAATGGTTTGTGCTACAGATTGAAGCATGCATGCTTGATTTACAGTTAGAATATGCATGCTTACTTTACTACAACTGTATAGAAAATAATTTTAATTTAAAAGCTAGCAATAATATTTCTCTTGTGCTGCATACATACCCCTTGCTTCCCTCAGTCTCTCTAGATGCTCAGCATGGGCTTCTCTATCTACAGTTATCTTGGCACTGGCTGTGGAATAAACAAAAGAGAACAAAAGAAGAATATTATGCATACCAGTCTTGACTATATGCAGCTTTCTATCTACTATAAATTCTCTTTATTAGGCTACTTACACAATGGTGGAATGTCACTAGTTCTGAACTCATCCACCCACTGGTTGAGTGTATCCCTCTTGTGCCTTTTTAGGTCATTAAAGTGATGTCTACACTGTTATCCAGTCTATAGAATGCCAATCACACGGTTGACAGCCTTGGCCAGACCTTTCCAAGTCTCAGCCTTGTACTGGGAGCTGGTATACTCCCCCTGGAAAAGCCTTCAGCTGTGTCACTTTACAAGGAGTCCAGTAAAGATTCTGGAATTCTCAACATTCCAAAAGTTGAGATCCCTCATGAAATCCTCCAAAGCCAGCTATGAAGGTAGAATTGCGGCAGACACTAAAAGCAATCACAAAGCCTTCTATAATTATATCAAGAGCCTCCACAGCAATACCCAGATTTGCTCTGAGTTACTGCACAATGGTACCTCCTCTACTGAGCTTTGTCCTTCTCACCCCCCCAAAGGACCAATCACAATACCGGAAGAATGACAGGCACCCAGCATTACTGCAGCATAGGCTAAAGCTGCATTGTCCAAGGCCAAGAATACAGCTTCCATGGGACCAGATAATGCCCCTGGCTGTGTTCTACATGAACTACAAAGTGAACTTGCACCACATCTGTGTGCCCCATTCAGTCACAGCCTCACCTCAGGCTTTGTCTCTACCAAATGGCACACTGCTACAGTCATCCCTCTCCATAAAGGGGGAGCAACTACAGATCCTGGGAATTATTGCCCCATTAGCCTGAGTCTGATATGTAAAGCTATGGAGTGCATCTTCATGAACCTGATTAACAAAGATATAGGAAATCTCCAAACTCTAGACCTCATGCAATTTGGTTCTGTGAAAGAGAGATCATACCTGCTCAACCTGGTTGACTTCTTTGAGTCAGTCATCAGGGCTGTTGATGAAGGTAAGGCAGTGCATACAGCCTACCTCAATCTGGCCAAGGCCTTTAATACCATTCCTCACTCAGGAATTATTGATAAAGTCACCAAACTAGGCATCAACCCCTATATCCCTAGGTGGGTTGTAAATTGGCTTCCCAGATAGAACACACAGTGTGAAAGTAGTGTACTCCAAGTCAAACTGCTGACTAGTCACAAGTGGAGTCCCACAGGGATTGGTCCTGGATCCTTTCCTGTTCTGCATCTATTTCTCAGAGGTCCAGACCAACATAAAGAGACTTTGGCTGACCATGTTCACAGACGACTGCAAGCTGGGAGCCATTATTAACTCCCCAAGTGATGCAGACATCCTACAGAAAGGCCTCACTGAGACCAATGACTGGCGTTGAAACCATGGCCTTAAGCTTAACTCAAAAAAATGCATCGTCATCCCCTTTGGTAGAAACTCAGTTTCCCCTAATTACCACATCAACGGGAGCCCACTGAACATTGAAGGTGTTAAAAGAGATCTGGGGATGCAGGTTGACAGCTACCTCTCCTTCGACCACCACATTACCACTGTGGTCAGAAAGTCCTTTTACGTGGCATATCTCATTACCAAGGGTATGCACCCAGGAAGAAAGATTTCATCATTTCTCTTTACTCTTCCCTCGTTAGACCAATCATTGAGTATAATGCCCCATTTGCCATATACCTCACTAGACACCTGCAACAGCTGAAGAGGCCACAGAAGTACCTCACGAAGAGGATGCTAGGCATTAAACACATGTCCTACATGGACAGACTCAAAAGACTCCAGCTATTCTCTGTCTCATATCACCTACTTAGAGGTGATCTCTGCTTAACTTACAAAGCCATGTCTGACCCAGCTCTGTTAGAAATGCTACAATCTACAGAAATCCCAATCCCTCCACACCACATGGTCCAGAGACCTCAACCACATTACCACAATAAACAGAACATGCTGGAGGGACAGGTTCCTCACCCAGAGACTGCCCATGCTCTGGAATAGACTTCCCATACATGTCAAACAGAGCTCTTCAAGAGAAATCTTGATGAGTGGATGGGTAATAGAAAGTTCACCCCAGGAATCACTCCAGTGGCTCTACTTGATAGAGCACTGGGAACTTATGTCGGATGGCATGATGCCAGGGCACTTCTATGGGCTAGGCTTGTAAAGGCTCCAGGACCATTAGCCTAGTACACACCTATGAACCTCTGTGCCCAAAATTGGGCACCTTCCCTTCTACCACCAGACACGTTCAAGCACAGAGAACACAAATAGCTAATAATGATTTCCCACCAATACCTGTTATCACATTTACTGGTAGTGTGCAGACATGAGCAACAATGTCAACTATGTTTGCACAACATTAAGCAGAGAGCAACAGTGCCAAACAGAGAGAAAAGTAGTATTTTTACATGGGATGGTTAATATGACAGTTGGCAATAGTTTGAGGGTTGTTTGCTGCTGGAACTGTTAGGTCATTTCACTTTGCAGACATGTACACAATACCTACATTTCACAACCTGACACATTTTTGGTATGGCTTTACAAAGTGATAAAATTAATTTTTACAATGTTGGATTCAAACCTAGGCATAAGAGACAAAACATTTTCTTCCACAGTGATGATTTTCCATCTTTGCTACAGAAGAAGTGCTTTTTGACATAATCATGAATTATATATAAATACACATGACAGACTGAGGGCTTGAGGGATAACCATGTATGTGCATGATCTGAGAACGTCCTGGTTTAATAATTCATGTGTGTATTAGTCTTACTGAAGTCTGAAGGGCATCCAAGGCCTGATAGCATAATTATAATTACAGAAACATAGTAGTCTGTATAACCACAGTCATATGTATAATTCATATGAGCTCCACTGCTATACGCACCTACTGCTATTGCTGTTTATATTTATGTTTAAAAAATTTATGTAACATTTAATATAATGTGAAATGGAACAACAGTAAAAATATTTACATTTTTTTGTATTAGAGCCTAGGACCATCTGTATTGCAGACCTGCACTTCCACCTTCCACCACAGGAATAGTTAAATAGCTAAATATTTCCCTATTCATTGTTAACTTCAGTGTGTTAACTGACATGCAATGCCACTTAGTGTGTTTGCTTGGTGCCCCAACAGAATTGATAGAAGCCATCCGTTTTGAAAGTGTCTACTGTCTGCTTCTACTCTGCAGGTGATCTGGACCTTCAGGTGTTGAGGAAGCTTGCTAACTGCGGCACAACACTGCTGAGTGGTGTTGCACAATGGAAAGCAAAAATGCAACAATGTATTCTTTTTGAAATTAAAAATGTCTGCATCCTGTCTGTAGATGTTCTATTTGCTTTGTGAGTGGGCCATTGCTTTGACTTTGCATGATGGTAAGCATCACACAAGCAAGACAAGCAAAGCTAAACTTGTTTTAGCCTTGTGAGTAGTGTTTATTAGGTTTCATGCTTCAAAGACAAAGGTGGGACATGAACCCTGAACTACAGATAGTATATGCTGTGTGGATCAATGTGTTTAGCAGATGTGCTACACATACAAGTGACTCACAGGTGTCGTTGATGTATTGATTATCAAATAAGTATTTCACATGACATTTATTGTGTTTATCTGTTTCCTGTGTTTGCACTAAGCTGTGCACCATGCAAATACTGCCATTAAAAAAAGAAAAGAACTCCATAAAATAAACAACACTATAAAATATACATTAGTACACATGAATGGTTTTTACACAAGTCAGTATTTGAACTCACACTAATGAACCTTAAAAACACATTAAGGGTGTCTTATCCTTCTTTGCAATAGAAACAGCTTTGCAGCAGATATTGAAAATCATTGTGCATACAAGTAAGTCCAAAATCATCCACAATATCAACAAGACATATGGCATTTGTACACTTCTGAGTTTTTTCAACATGTATTAATTTCAGATGTAGCACGATATGTGATCACACGACCATTTATGACTACTGCTTGCAGAAATGAAGCTCTGTCTTATCTCTGTGTATGTTGCTCATTCTTTACTTACGTGAGCATTAATCTCAGACATGCAGTCTGTAAGGCATGTGGTATCATGGTTCTTAAAATGTGTGAGAATATTAAATGGCAATAATATATACTTTTCAAAAAAGCAGAGGAGGTTGGATGTTACTGGACAGAAACTGAAATGTGTGCTGCTTGCTTCCATTTAAAACCTTGATACAATTACTTCTTAACTTTGTAAGTGTAACCTGGCTGACACACCCACTGGAAGTAAAGGAGTCGGAACTGCTGTTGTGTTTTCTTTCTCCTTACCAGTAATCATTCACAGTTGCAATCCATTAGTAATAAACACTGATGGAGTCCCTGCACTATGTTTACATCTGCAACAAGGAGCCAATAATTTGGGATTCAGCAATTTTAAAGAGATCAGACCTCATTTGTATCTTCACTGTGCTCACAGGCCTGAATGGGAACCATTTTGTTAGGGAACCTGAAGGCGAGGAGACTTGTTATATGGATAACACAAAAGATTGTCATTACTTTGGATTTATCTGTACATAAGACTACTCATCTTGATAAGGTATGATTGCATTTTTCAGTTATATACTGGATATGCTCAGATGTCACTTAGAAAAAATATTTTTATATATTCGTTGGCAAATATTAATTTTATCTATATGCACTTCATAAAAGTTTACTGATGAAATAGGCATTTTTGCCAGGGCATTTTACTTTCTCAGATGCACAGCCTTATAAACATTCATCATAAGTGTTGCTGTTATAACTACTTCTCTTTATACTCTTCTATTGTTATTTCAGTAAAATGTAAATGTCTTATATTATCAATGACACAGGGGTGTTAGTCTTCTAGGATAGCCCATAGACACCTCTAGGGGAGTGCTGGCCACAGGCAGAGGTGACTGGCAATCGCATAAAAATTAATGCTCTATGGTAAATGTGTACGCATGTTTTTGGGACAGTTTCTTTGATAGCACTTATAACAGTTCAATTATGTTTTATTACTTTGGTAGCAAAATGTTATTTGCCCTGTTGTTTTGGGGGTGGGAAGGCAAGTTCAATTTCTATGTTAGCACAAACAAACTTGTTTGTACATTGGTTTCCTTTGCTATTGTTACCCCCCTTGGTTTTGGAACCAACCTTGCTTTGTGTGTGACTGTGATATGTTACAACCACATAAATCCTTTTTTATATTTGAATATCTTAAGTATTTTGTTTCTCCAGTGGGTAATATTGAAAAACTACTACTTATGTGTTATACCTAAGCAGGACTTTTATTTATGTGATATTTATGTGTATTTTCCTTTTTTGTGTTTTATGTCACCTAGGACTATGGCACCCAGGTGTCTTGATCCCCGCAACCCCCCTTCAGTGACCCTGAGAATGATGCTATTGTCTAAGCATTTAGGTGACATGGTAGCTTTCTGCTTGAGAGAAGCCATGGGGATATGTCGGGAAGAATGCAAATTTGTCAGAAGATAGTGATCAATGTCAATGCTGTTGGGAGCTGTGGCAAGATATATGATCAGGTGCGTCATAGGGCCACTGACATTTTTTCATCAGCCTGGAGGAGACCAGCTACAGTGGCCCATGGAAAGATGGCTACTGGGGGAGGGCCTGCTACAGAGCCACCACTTACACCAAATTAAGAGTTCCTGTCCACTGTCAGGGATCCAAAGAGCTAAGTGGAAAGTGCACAATAGCATGTGATTGATGTTGGTGCTACTGTTTCAGGAAGGACAAGTATGTCCAAGGAGGAGATTCCAGGTAGGTTTACCTATGTCAGTTGTTAAATATTTCTTGCATAGTAAAATATTCACAGCAGTACTTAAGTTTGTTTAACAATTTTTTTTGGGGGGTTATAGACTGATTCAGTTAACAACACATTCTGGTTCATTACACATGGGCTTGGGGTGAGCATGCCATCCATGTTTCTGTTAAATATATTGCTACTGGACATATAAAGGGCCAAATGTTTTTCACCCCCTGTGTTAATGCTAATTGTGATGATTGTGTCCTTACCGTTTGCTTAACTTCTTCCAGGGCCAGCCTCCCTAGGAAGTGTGGAGTCATCTGTACATGTAAACCAAACATTATTATCCCAGTACAAATGAGCAGTTTTTACAGAAATATTTATTTTATCCATATGTGTATTGTGGGTGTCAGGACTATGTGTGTGTGTGTGTGTGTGTGTGTGTGTGTGTGTGTGTGTGTGTGCACGCGCACTGCTGTATTGCTGTATTGTCTGTAATAGTGGCTCCACTATTAGTCAGCATGTATTGAACTGTAGTAGTGTATCTATTAATTTCTTTCCTGTGTTTGTTGCTTATTATAATAGGTGATCCTGACAGTGGAAGTGTAGGACTCTTACCATCTGATGTCAGAGTATCAGCAGACTCTGATGATGATGGTGGGCAAACAGAGGCACAGTCGAGGGGTACACAGGTTGAATCTAACACTAAGGTTGACATTCAATGATTCCCTGTAATTCCATCGGACATAGCCAGGAGGCCTATGACAACCCATTCCAGTGAACCTTCAGATATTGGACAGGTTGATAGTGAGACATTCAATCAGGGTAGTGTGGTTACTGCAGCTACAGTGCCTGTAACTCTGGCCATAGCCAAAGTGTGGATGAGGTGCTACGCAAGAGGGTTGTTAGGGGTGCCCGGAGGAAGCCAACTATCCATCCTGCACCTGATCCAGGTATGTCTTTCCATGCCACTAAACATATGTTTAGGGCCATCACAGAGGCTCAGGCACATTCCAATATGGCCTCTGAAGAAATGCTTAGGGTTGTAAATATGGCACAGGCTGGCATGAGTGACTGCCTCCACGTTGTTGCTGATTCAATGAATCAGATGAATCACATGTTTTAATGCAGCCACCTCGTGTCCTGTATTCAGCAACAGCCCCCAAATCCAGCAATTAAAGTCAAATGTACTGATTTAATGCAACTCAAATATGAAATTGTAAAGCAATAAAAAAAAACAATAATTAGCCACAATAATTTTTTTAATGAGCCTACACACACACACACACACACACACACACACACACACACACACACACACACACACACACACACACACACACACACACACACACACTACCATCAATTACAGCCACTTGCATGATTATGACCGTAAACTTCAGAAGCTTGCAATCAAATGAATGAATGAATAAATGCACAAAGAACTACCACAGACAAATGCATCTTCTTGGTTCGCTGCTGTCAGAATATATTGTTCAAGCCACTGCATTCTCCTTACCTACCTCTTAGCCCAAGGATTAAGGGAAAGCTACAAAATAATGGGGAACAAAGGACCAATATCAGGGAAAGATATTATTGTTATAGACTTAGAAAGTTGCTAGAATAATAGGCTTTGCATTACTATTATTTTTTGGAAGGCTACTAAATCTAACATTTAAATGTCTATCATCAATTAGCCACTGCAATCCCAATTGATTTGCAATAGAATCTACAAAGAACAGTCCAAAATATGAGGCAAAACCAGACACCCAGACAAATTCTGTGAAATCAAAGGAAGTTGAGAGCATCTATGTCCCACATGCGTATATATATATATATATATATATATATATATATATATATATATATATATAAGCTGTCGCCTCACTGTAAGATGGTGTCCGGTTCGATTCTCAGCCAGAGCGTCTTCTGCATGGAGACATGCGTGAATGGGCGTACCTTCGTTGAAGGATGTGCATCAGGGCTGGCAACTCGGCACGTAAAAATCAACTGCCAATCATTAGCAGACCGGAGTTCCGCTGTGGCGACCCCTAACCGGGAAAAGCCGAAAAGACGCACACACGCACACACACACACACACACACACACACACACACACACACATATATATATATATATATATATATATATATATATATATATATATATTACACACACACACACACACACACACACACACACACACACACACACTTGACTGCCATCAGTTACATCCACGTGTATGATTATCATACCAAAAAATCTGGACAAAGGCAAAAATAATAGGGGGGGGCAAAGGCCCCAAAACAAGGACAGATTTTAAATACTGCTATTATAAAGTTACAAGCTGTTAGAATAATAGGTTTTGCATTGGCATACATTTTTTTAAAACTCAAATGTCTGTCATTATTTAGTGACTTCAATCCTCAAATATTTTCTGGAAAACCACATGTTGTATGAGGAAAGGACCAAAAATATGAGGCAAAAATCTGGACATTATCTGGACAATTAAGAGGTATGATGACTGTGATTGTACATTCTAGAAGTTTGAAAGTGATTGAATGAAGAATGAATGAATGAATGAATGAATGAATAATACACGAACTTCCACACAGGACTGTGTCTTCCCATCTTAAATGCTATCAGAATACAAAATGTAGCACACTATCTATAATCTCTTCCCTTCCACATATGTCTCAACCCCTTACCTCAGGAATCAGAAAGCTTAACATTAATAGGTAACAAAAGACCAAAATCAGTAACATATATTGCACTTAGTTAAACTTAGAATAACAGGATTTGCATTAGCATGTTTTTTGTCTAAAACCTATTGTCTGTCATTACTAGTTTACATCTTCTGCATTCCACATTAATTATGAGAAAAACACATACTTTGCAAGGAAGGAATAGAGCAAGACAGGAGGCTAAATCAGAGACATTCTTAGAAAGCTGGGACAGTTCAGAGCATTTATGATCACTTATAATAAAATATTTACCCTACCTGCACAGTAGACAAGTGTCACATGTAGGGCTAGATAAAAAAAACACTGCCTCCCATTCTCAAATTTCAATATCTATATATTTGTAACAAATCCTTAATTTGCATGTTTTACTTTCAGTACCAGGCTGCTTCAGTTTCAGCCAGTCACCTGAGGCAGCCTGAGCCAACAGAAATGGCTCTCTGCTGCTTTTTACAGCATCCCAACAAGACATATTGTTCTCATGCTTTTGCCTTCTGCAGAAGGCAGGGAGAATTGTAATATGGTGTGATTGCCAAATGCCATTTTTTTCCTTTTTTTATTGAGGGGAGATATTGCAGCTCAGCAGCCAATACACTGAGTTGCCCCTGATGGGTGGGGATATTGAGGCATGGTTTGAAGGGCATGAAATTGTTTGGCAAACAAAGTTCAAAGCAATTAGAGTTCATAATTTAAATGACAACATTAATGTGCCTTTAAAAAAACTGAAACTATTGCAATATTCAGTGATGCTAATGATTAGCTAGATGATCTCAAATGATGCAAGTTGAGTGTTACACACTTTTTTTTCTATTTGAGTTTGTCTGACAAAGCTCTGTTTACTACATTGGTTACGCTAGAGTATTAAAGTGAATTATTTTTTGGCAGATCATCTTTTCTTTATCTTTAGTAAAGTTTAACTGAAATATAGTATGTTTTCCTTTAAATGTGTTTAATACATGAACTAAGGAAACATACAATTAATGCACTAAGTAAATACTGTTTTCCCTATAAGACTGTGACATGACTGCAAAGAACCACGCCAACATTTTAAACTCCTCACTGCTTGACAAAACAGCTAAGCATTACTTGTGGAAGCCTTTTTTATTTGGAGAAACTAAATAAATTAATTATAAATCTGAAACTAATACTATTTAAGGGCATAAATGGCAGCCCCTAGCCATCAGTTTCAATTCAGATTATTAAGTTAGCAGCTCCTGACAAAGCTGTTTTACTCCCAAATGTTGCTAAATTGTAAGAAAAGGCAGTGATTACAGTTCTTTAAAACTGACCCTCATTTAAAAGAGATCAATTTGAAACTCCAGTGCTTCCAGGCTATATTAATTACAATGCTCATACCAAGTTAAATTTGGCACTATTCTAAGCTACTATTCGCGTTTGGAGACAGTTTAAATTGGCTCGTCAAGTCAGTTTTCCAACCCTACCTTACTAAAGTTCAGTAAGTCATTTCACTTACATATGAATGTTAGTCCAAATATAAAAATTAAATATTTCTTAACATGGTAGCCCCTTCTCCAATACCTTAACACCATGTAAAAATCCCCCTGAGTATATGGGTAAGATATCTAACCCCCCCTAATCTACAAAAGTCCAGAAACTTTTAAAATAATAGTTAAAACAGTATGTGATACTTATTTTTGGTTGAGGCACATGCTGTTATCAACTAATGTATGTCTCTCCTACTAGCAATGTAGTTAATATAATCCTTTATTTTCAGTAGGCTGTGTGTGCTATTCCATGACAGTGTGAAGATGTTTGGACTTTGATGCCACCCAATCACAGAGAATAGTTAATAGGGTTTGATTCCCTTTTGAAGATGTCCCCCAGATATCTTTAGTTAAATAATTGGACTCTGTGAGTTATAACAAATCATGGCTTTCAGGTAAGCCACCCAGGCAAAATGCTACCTGTCTATAAGTCAGCTTCTTCTCTGTAGTGATGGTTGCCTGGAGACAATGGTTCTTCCTAGGGGAATGATTGGGCCTCTTTCCCACTCATAAAATTACGTTAGAAGATAGATTTCCTGGTGGGACCTTCTTTTACTCACTTAAGTGGGAAGGAAAAGAACCAGTTACTCAGAATGCTCTCCCCACTTGCTTGTTCTCCCTCTGTTTCACATGAACAGGAAGCCTATTCCAGTGGATGGGCAAGCTCTGGGACACACATCTGTCTCTCCAGCATTATCTATGTCAGAGATCAGGTTTAGGTCTTTGGAGCAGGTAACCCTTGTACACTTAGTTTTGCGAGTATGTAACATTTCCATAAGGGCCGGGGTCAGAGACTGCCTTGTAGGTCAGGCACAAATCACCTCTCAGTAATCGGTAGGAAACTAAATACAATGAGAGGGTTTTTAATCAGTCCACATATGACATGTTGATTATACCCCATATTTGTTTGGTGAGAACCTCTGAGGATGCTGCAGCTGTTGCAGGTGTCTGGTGAGGTCCATGCCAAAGGGTGCATTGTACTTGATTACTGGTCTGATGAGGGCCAAGTACAGTGGTACTATGACATCATTAGATCTGGAAGCTATGCCCTTTTTATAAGCTGAGCCACAAAGAAGGATTTCCTCATCACTGTGGACACAAGGTGGTCAAAGTTCAGATTACTGCCTATATGAGCACCCAGATCTCTCACCACTGGGTCTGCTATTAGGAAAGTACTATCAATGCTGTAATTTGCAAGGATATTTGATTTCCCAAAGAGTATTATTATGCACTTTTTTTCATTTAGTTTGAGGCCTTGGCTCTGACACTAATCATTAGTCTGCATCAAAACATTCTGTAGGATAGCAAAATCATTTGGGGAGTCAGTGATTGCCCCCAGTTTGCAGTCATCAGCAAACTTGGTCAGCCAATGGCTATCTACATTTGCTATGACATCTGAGAAGTATATTCCAAACAGGAGGGGGCCCAACATCAAGTCCTGTGGTACTCCAGTGGTGACTGTGCACTTGCTGGATATGGATTCCCCCACTCTAACATATATCCTATCCATGAGCCTGGTGATGTAGAGGTTTATGCCCAATTTTGTGAGTTTATCTATAATACCAGAGTGGGGTACTTTGTCAAATGCCTTGGCCAGGTCAAGGTAAGCAGTATGCACTGTCTTACCCTCATCCAATGCCTTGGTGAGCTTCCCAAAGAAGTCCACCAGACTGAGCAGGCAGTGCCTCTCCTTGATGAAGCCAAACTGGGTTAGGTCTAGAGACTGGAGATTTCCTATGCAGTTGTTAATCAGGTCCATGCTTATCCTTTGCATAATGTTGCATATGTGGATAGACTAATGGGTTGGTAGTTTCCAGAGTCCCTTGTGCCAAGGAATGACTGTTGCTGTCCTCCATTCTAATGGTCACAAATGATGCAGTCAGAATGGAGTAAATCTCACCACAACCTTATGCTGTTTCCATGGTTTGTTCCTTTTAAACCATCGTTTTGCATTATCACCATTAGAAATAAAAGCAGAAAATTACTTAGCCTACACAAATGGTCTCTGCCATCTGATTACTGGACATGGGTTCCCTTCTTTTAGTTCAATGTCTATTTCTTCGACTGAATGAAGGATGTATCCAATTTGTTGAATGTACTTATTTTCTGATAAGGGTTTGAATGAGCATTGATGGTGTCTTAAGGAGGACGATGGATTTATAAAGGTGAATGTGAGTTTGGGAGTGGGAGTGTGTGGGGGAATGTTAGAAGGTTAGTGTTAGAGTAAGGCTTAGGTAAGGGGGGATATGTAGCATTTTGAGTTAGTTGGATGTTTGGATATAGTTTCAGCATTAGGCTCATTTCTTACTTTTGTCAAATCATGCCTGTAGCTCAAACTACAGGTAAATTCAAGCATGAGGACAACAACAGCAAACAGCAAAGTAAATATCATGTCTGTATGAAGAACACTTGCAGGAGAGCTTTATTTTATTTCTACTTTAAAAAATTTATTGATGCAACCACTTTACAAATTCACAAAAAGTACAACAACATCTTGTAGTTATTAATCTAATAATAATCTATATCAAAAAGAAATACTCATTTGGAACACATCTTACTTTCTAATAGCTTGCACCTATTTTCCAGAGAGGTTTTACACTACATCTAAACTTTAAACGTAAGTAAATGCATAGTAAAATGCTCACGATATTGTATATATTAACTTTATATAATAACTTAGAATTATTATTCATGACATTTCATGGTGAATGGTCCTTTTCTTTCATCTCCTTACTAATGTGCTTGATTTGGTGGTTCCTTTCTTATCCACTTTCTGGTGACTGTTTTCATCCCAGTCAAAAATAAAAAAAGCCAACAAAGTTCTCCTCCCACTAGTTACTCTATTTTATTTAATCATGCAGAGAGCTGCTGTGATTTACAACTCTTCAAGGCGAAATAACATTATACAAGTTCTGTATTTCCTACATACACTGTTCCAATTCAGGATAAATGATATGTATAAAATCCCCTGTTAAATAAGTATCACAACTCCATGCAATCCCCTCCCTCTTTCCCTCCCCCTGGGAGAGGCATGCAGGCCATGCCCCTTCACTCCACCCCCTCTTTGATTGGCTCTTCTTGTGTCAGGAATGCTAATCAAACACCGGTTACCTGTGCTACAGCCAGGGCTCTGTCCCTCTGTGTCACCGAGCCAAGTTGTGTGATTTTAGTACTTAACTCTTTCTCCCACACAATTCTAAATGTGTGTGTCTCTTTTCCACATTCTTTTACCATTTTATATAGTTCACTTATGGCTACCTTTTTAACCAGATATTTTTATTTCTTTCCTACCCACCAAAGAAATTTTTTCAGAAATTCAGCCCTTTAGAATGTGTACAACTTCAGCTTAACTGCTAATTTACCGCAGAATTATTTGTTTATAGCATAGTCTTTACCCCCATCCATGTTCTCAGTACATTTATCTCCTCTCTTAGAGACCTTCAGACTAATGGGCATTTCTCTTACTTGTATATTCATTCGGTCAACATTACTTCTGGAGTCAACTCATTCAACAAATTTGGTATGGTTGTCTCTTTAAATGAATTTTTATCAATTATATCAACCCCACCATCCCTCTGCCCTTTTTCCTATCCAGTCTTCTGCCCCTTAATAAATGATACAGTCCCAGATCTCATCCAATTGTTGAATTAGGCTAGATTTCTTGTGTCTACTACCTGCTGTAGCATTTTAAGCCATGCTGCCTTGCAATGTGTCCCAGAGCCAGGGACTTGCAACCCTGCAATTTCAGTTGGCAAATGCCTTCCAATGTTTTTATTTTACCATTTAAATTTTATGGTGCTCTTTTCCTCAGTTTACTGAAAAACTCACCTTAGGGAGGAAGAGGCAAACTTTAGGATGTGTATACTACTAGTAGCAGAATGAACCACTGGACTGCCACTTTGTGTCATAAATAGATGAATATTTTTCATTTCCAATATAGATCTTTTACTTTACAATGATCATTCAGTTCTGTCTGTTAACTTCAGTCCTAAGTAAGCTAAGTAATTGGAGTCTCTCATAAAGAAGTTCTTTCATGTAACATATCACTAGGTGAATAACTAATCTTTATAGCTTTAACCTTTTTTTGTGATTATCTTATATCTAGCAATTCAACCATATCAACATGGGTGCTAAAATATTACTTTCAAATATCTTTCATTATATGTTAGATAAAAAAGCAAGGAATCCAAATATAGTGACCTTCTTGTGACTAAATTCCTTGTGTGTCATAACCCCCTTATTTGTATCTGCTTCAGCTTATTTTGCCAAGGTTTGAAGATAAACAGCAAGTGGAAGAGGGTAAAGATGACACCCCTGTTTACTGCTTATACTTAACTGAAATCCTTTGGAAAGTCTGTTTTGTATCCTTATTTGTGCTAAGGCACTATACTAACAAGATTTTATTAAATGTACGAACATCTCAGAAAAGCCCATCTCTCTTAGTATTTAAAATAACTGCTGTCAGCATAACCTGTTAAAATACCTGTTTGGCATCCTGATCTGCAGTTGCTAATGGTTGTTTGGTTGGGACTGTTGGAATCTTCTAGCAAGATGCTTGCAGTCATTAGGTTATAGTGGGTAATTCTAGCTTATACAAAATCCTTCTGTTCCAGATCAATCAATGAGCTGGGGATAGGAGTTACCATTCTGGCAACCAATGCAATATCTATTTTCTAATCATGATTAAGTATCAGTACTGGTTTAGATGACCCAGCTTGTGAAGGATCATTGCATGTTTTTGTGAATAAGCATTATTTTATCTTGTTTCCACATAGAGTCTCCCCAGTTACCAACACCTAATTAGCTAGTTCAGTAAAGCTTTTAATAAATTTGTCTTTAAGCATTACATGGCCTAATGGTAAGGTGTTTACCTTACAAACACAAGGTGCAGGGTTTGAGTCTCATGTCAAGGTATGTCACATATATTTCTAATTGTAAAATAGGGGATTTATGCATTTTTTTAAATTCATTAATATTGTTTTAACTTCTTCGGCAACATCTCGCATCAAGCAATTCTCCTAATCCTAGTGCAAACATTTTATTGGAAGTTTGCTTAGGAAGTTCCTTATTTTGTTTGTCATTACATCCCCATTTGTTTCTGTTTCATATAATTGTTCATTTCTTTCCTTCCTGGTTTACTTCTGCTTCATATAATTCTTCATAAAAAGTAAGAAAATCTCCCAGTATATTGCCAGGTTGTAGGAAAATATTAGTATAAAATAATAAAACCATACAACAACAAAATAATTCATGCACACAGCACTTCTTCAAGTGTACGAAGAGTAAAAACAATCACCTAATCTCTTTTAAGGAGAAAGTCACATGACAAATTAAAAAAAAAGCACATAACATTCTAGGTTACAATCACCCAGATCTAAAATCATATATAGTCCACAAATATATTAACAGTAGAATTGAATATGAGTGTTAATCACAACTTGTTTATATTTTATCAGAGTTATTATACATACACGCATACAAATATTTCAGCATGAGCAATAATATTTGTATGCATACATGGGTTTACGTCAGAACATCATATGGTTGAGACCATAATTTTCCAAAAACTTGAAGTGTTTGTGCAGAAATCACAGGACAGTGGGGATCGGAGAATTTACACTTTCCCCACAATAGTGTAATCTTATAGTGGGTATATAGAATTTGCAGGGGGGGGGGCTTGCCCTCCTTTAAACATGTAGATTGTGGTTGTTTTGCTTCATTCAAGTTTCAGAAAGTTAACCATA
This sequence comes from Protopterus annectens, assembly GCF_019279795.1. Taxonomy (NCBI): domain Eukaryota; kingdom Metazoa; phylum Chordata; order Ceratodontiformes; family Protopteridae; genus Protopterus; species Protopterus annectens. Next base: position 330,614,643 of record NC_056750.1, read on the forward strand.
TGGACTCAAACATATGAAGTTCGAGTTTCTGAAAACTTGATCATCTGACATAAATCCGTATACAAACAAATATTTCAGGTATGATCAATAATGCCCTTCTAGCCTGCTAATATATCCCAGTAGTCATCCCCATAATGCATCCAAGTTGTACTTAAAATACCTAAACTTGTACTTGTTTTGATGTAATGTTAAAGTCTATTCCAGGCATCGGCTATTCTCGCAGAGAACTAATTAGTCCCTCATTCATTCCTGTACAAGCTTTCTGATGATTCTCTACTATGCTTTGATAACCCAAACATTCTCAGACATAGTTGTCTCTAAATGCCCTGTATACCTAAATAATATCTCCTTTTGGATATCTACATGACACACTGTATAAGTGCAGATATTTTAATCGCTCATAATAACTTAAGCTTCTATATCTATGGATGCTCTTTGTACATATCCAGTGTACTTTTTCAAATTTGTTCTTGCTTGTTTTCTTATACGGTCTCCATATTATTACTATAAACTCTAGTTTGGGTTTAATGAAACTTAAAAACAACAATTTCATCATTTCTGATTTCCTAGACTTTATAAACAGTTTTCTATAGACTTGAGTTGTATAACTATCATCAATCAATTGGTTGATATGATCAGTAAAACTTAAATCTGGGTCATCCTATACAGCCAGATATTTAAATTAATGCACAGTTTCAATCACTGTGTGCTGCATTAAATATCCACCCTTTAGTCTATGTCTTCCAAATCTCATATGCTTAATTTTAATGTATTTATCGGCCTATTCTTCTGTGTCTAGATGGTCGATCTAATCAAGTTCTTTACTAATATGCCTCATCTGAAACAGATGTAATCAGGTTTCCCATTTACAAGTCATTTGCATACAGACTGTAGAGTACATCAAATGAAAAAAGATAGATACAAAAGACAGATCTCTAAACATGTGGGGCGTAGGACAGAATACTGTGGGACACCCTGAGTGTAACCTAGAATTTCACCTGTCCATATACTGTATGATGCTTGCCATCTCCTATTTGCAAACAATGCAGTTACCTATCTTATCAAAATTATTTTAATACCTAGTTGTTCTAATTTATTGATTAGTGTTTTGTGTATGCCCCTATTAAAGGCTGAATGTAAGTCTATAAAAATTACATCACAGCACACTTTTTCATTTATAGTTATTATATTATTATATCATGTTAAATGTTTACTGCATATGCATGTTGATATGTGGTTTCAGATCACAATCTTTCTAAATCTGGCAATGATTTATCCAAAATAACCTTCTCTGTTATTTATCCACAACAGGAAAGTAGACTTATGGGTCTATGCAGTTCAGGGCTTGTCCTAGTTTCCTTTCCATTAAAGATAGGTTTAACAAGTGCATATCTCCAATCCTGAGGGATTTCCCATACTTAAGTGAGCTAGTGAATAACAAATGTAATGGTACAATAAATTCACATTGAAAACTTCTCAGATCATTATTACTAATGCCATCTCCTTTCTGTGGGTCCAGTTTGTCTAGTACTTTTTCAACATAATGTGATTTAATTTCACTATCTGAAGTTACCTGGATGTTAGTAGCATAAATGAGCTCCAGCTTTGTGGTGCCAAATTGTTTTGCATATGATTTTGTAAATATATTTATAATCTGTTGCATCTACCACATCTTATCTATCTATCTATCTATCTATCTATCTATCTATCTATCTATCTATCTATCGTTATATCCATCTATCTATCAAATGGTTTTCTATGCTGAATATCTGTTATATATAACATTTCTTCAAAGTTTGCTTGATCTTGTCTCACACTAAGTTTTTTCAAAGTTATAGTTCGACCTAGGTTCCATTCTTATATTTTTTTATCTCTCAGCTTAATTAAGTATCCTGCTCTTATAGAAATATATCCTACCGACCCTGCATCCCTGAGCTTGATGCTGAACATTTATTTTTCTTTTTTGCATTCAACTTCCAGTTTCCTTTTAAAAACTCATCAGCGTCATTCAATCATCTTTCCAATGAATGCATCGCTCCAATTAGTTTTATATAATCACAGTTTTGCTTCCATAAGGTCTGTCACTAACCTTCTGTGTACTGGTTTAGATTTTATTTTATTTAAGTCATCAGATATTTTGATTTTCCCTCCTGAATTTCATGCAAGAAATGTATGAATTCCTCTAGGTCATTTGTGTTTGACTTTGGTGGTCTATACACTCCAACAATCTTTTTCAGGGTTGTCTTTATTGTCACAGTTATGTAATCTACAGATTGGTGTTATCATCAAAGATATAATAATCACAGGTCTCATAACAATCTTTAAGCAAGCAATAATGCTCAATAGAATGTGTGTTAATGTGTAATGAATGCCTGCCCAGGGGTGTTATGAGACCCGACACCACAGGCAGAGGGCCTCTACACCCCTGGAAGGGCATTCATTACACATTAACACACATCATGGAGAGCATTATTCACTTAGAGAATGGGCTCTCTGTAAAATTGTGGTGTTTTACTTACTTATTCTTTAAGTACTATATTATTTTTATATATATGTTTGATATAAAATAGTTTCTCCGCCTAATATTTCAAACTTGCTGCAGTATATGTTAATGGTGTTGAAGGAAGCATCTTACATCCAAAATATAGCATTTAAAAATATCCAGCCATTTACTTTATTTTTTGTTCCTTTACTCCTAAAACATTTGGTTGGTTACCAGTCACTGGAGATTAAAGTTATACCAAGTAACAAAACAACGAGGTGGATAATTCCCAATAAGGTCCTAACAAGATGCAGTAGCATAAATAACACTTTAATACAAAAACAACAAAATGGTCAAAAACTAAAGAATGTGAACTTAAATGGCAACTAAGGCTGAATGCGACAACTTTGCCTGGTATTAATGAACATATCTGTTTTGCATGTTTTAAAGAAAAGAGCAATGATTGTATGATGTATTTAGTGTAATGTTACTGTTTCTTTAAGGAAACATTGAGTGAGTAAGTCACATGATGATTTTAAAGGGTCTATATTACAAGATTGAAACTTTAGTTAATCAAATAACTAAAGATCGATCTTGTAATATCAAAACCTGAAACTGTCGAACGGCCGATTTAACCCAAGGAAACACTTCCCTTGGCTGTTATGTGGATTATGCCCTTTTCTCCAGTTTGGAGCAATCTTGGAGTTGGTATATTTAGTTAGGGGGGTTTGGGAGGCGAAGTCCCCTACTTGATTTGGGATTTAAAGTTTTTTTTTTGTTTTTTTTTTGATGCGGCCAAGGGAAGTGTTTCCCAGGGTTGAAACGGACATTCAACATTTTCAGGTTTTGATATTACAAGATCGATCTTTAGTTATTTGATTAACTAAAGTTTTGATCTTGTAATATAGACCCAATTTTAAATGCCATTTAAATGATGGTTTCATTTATGTTAAATGGTTCTGAAGAAGTTCCTTTTGGGAACAAAAGCACGTGACCATTTTTTGTTTTTGTATTAAAGTGTTATTTATACTACTACATCTTGTCAAGACCTTATTGGGAATTATCCACCTCATTGGCTTGTTACTTGGTATAAGTTCATTTTTGCCTTTGGGTACACACTGCTGTTTGGTTCTGGAGAATGAAGTTACTAAATAATACCATATATTTGAGTTACAGACTACTATTTTATCTTCAGAAAATTTATACTAACACAAATCCTTTTAATTAAGCAAGTTTGTAATTTTAAAAGAACAGTAGTTAAAATGTATTCCTATTTTTGAGCCTTTGTTCCCTTTGTATTTTAGGCTTCATCCAGATTTCTTCAGCTAAAAGGTCCAGAGGTATACAAACATCTTTACTGTTGCTCTCACTCAGTCTCTCATGCTCACCTTTGTTTCAGAAAATGTATGCTAACACAAATCCTAATAATCAAGTAAAATATATCCCAATTTTGAGCCTTTGTTCCCTGTTTATTTTAGGTTTATCCAGATATTTTGAACAAGAGTCAACAAAGCATACCTTCTAACTATCCAGATTTTTGCAGAATGTCCAGATTTTTGGCTCATATGTTTGGTCCCATCCTCATACAATGTGTAGTTTTCTAGCAAATCACTGGAGATTGAAGTCATTAAATAATTAAAGACATTTGAGTTTCAGACTTCATATCCTTCAGATAATACATGCTAATGGAAACTCTGTTGTTCTACTAACTTTCTAAATTTGCAAGAGTAATATTTAAAATCTGTCCTTATTTTTGATCATTTGTCCCTCATTATTTGTGGCTTTGTCCAGATTTTGTTCTGCCGAGAGGCTGAGAGGTATGGCAAGAGGTACACAAACCTCTTAACTGATGCTGTTGCTACCATGGATCACTCTCACTCTTCATTCTCTCTCTCTCTCACACACACACACACACACACACACACACACACACACACACACACACACACACACACACACACACACACTTTTTTTGGTTTCATTTATTTTATACTCGCTAAACAGAAAAGGCTCTGCTTAGTGAGTGTAAGATAACAGCGCAGTCAATCTTTCACTCTTAGAAAAGCATTCACTCTCACACACAGACATAAACACATGCACACTTTTTTATTTTATTTTTTTTCTTTATTATTTTGCACTTGCTAAACAGCAGAAGCGCTGCTTAGTTAGTGTAAAATAATGGTGGCCGTTAGATTTTTTTCAGTCCAAGCTCCATGGCAGCTTGATTTGCTGCCATGAAGCCATGGACTCATTTTTCAGTGGACATTATTTGTGCATTAATACCCTGCTGGAGAATGTTCTCCAATCAGGGTGCTGATGTACAATTTGCCCATTCTTTAATCCCTATTATAACACCTCCACCTGTTTTTAGTTAGAAAGTATTGCAGAAAAGAAAATGTTTACCTTGATAGGACTGGTTTACAGTCATTGTTCTTTAACCATGTTTTACAAACAATATCTACAACAATCTTAAATTAATGCAGAAAATATTCCAATAAAAATCTTTATTACTAATCACCACATTAGCAACCAGCAGAGATAAATCACATTTTGCTATCTGTGAACTGTTAAACTTCTGATCTGGATAGCAATCCTGTCTTATTTTAGTCAAATATTATACATCAACTGCAAAATTCACTTCCCTTGCTTTGACAAGTGGACTTCACCATGCCTAAATACATGTGTCCAAAATGAGGCTTGGATGTTTTACATATTCCTGCTTTTCAAAATGGGACATTTTTTACATGTAGGTGTTTACCCCAAAAATATCTTCATTGATGATGACCTGAATCTCATTCCTATATATGATTTATGAAAAATATGTGCCGATAACTGTGCAAGCTATCTACTAACTGTCAGTAAATCTGTAAATATGAGATAATTTGTACCAACATGAATAAAAACAGCTCCATAATTCCTTACATTAAAGCATTCTAAGGTCCTACTCATATCCTGAATTTTGCTCCTTGTATGCATAACACTATTCAATGTTCACTATTCTATCTGCAGCTGTGGATGCCAGTTCCTTCTATAATTGAATTTACATTTGCTAGTATATTATTTCTGACCAGATTCAAAGAATCTCTCACATCAAATTCAGTAATGTCTGCTCTTTCAGTACTTACAAAGGCATAATCTTCATCATAGGTTCATAGGTTCATAGGTAGGTACTAGGCTATGGGCCCCAGGGCCTATATAAGCCTAGCTATAAAGATTCCCTGGCTTCAGCCACCCAAATTTTTTTTATTTTCCTGTGCCCCTGTCTAGCAGAGCTACATAAGTCATCCCCGGGGTAAATTTCCTATTTCCCATCCAGTTGTCCAGATTTTTCTTAAAAAGGGCCAATGAGGTGCTCTGTTTGACATGAATGGGCAGCTTGTTCCAGAGTATGGGACGTCTCTGGGACAGGAACCCTCCAGCAAGTTCTGTTTATTGTGGTAACAAGGTTTAGGACCCTGAAGCACGTGGCTCGAAGGGGTTGGGATTTTTCTAAGTGTATCATGTCCAACAGCTGTGGGTTTGACATGGCTTTGTATGTTAGGCAGAGATTGCCTCTGAGTAGATGATATGTGACAGAGTAGAGCTGGAGTTTCTTAAGATGGTCTGCATAGGGCATATGATTGAGGCTGGTGATTCTCTTTGTTAGATATTTCTGTGGTCTTTCCAGTTGCTGCAAATGTCTTGTGAGGTACATCCCAAATGGGGCATTGTACTCTATAATAGGTCTAATGAGGGCTGAGTAGAGGGGTACAATGACCTCTTTTTTTCTGGATGAGAAATCATTTGTGATGAGGTGTGCCACATAGAAGGATTTTCTGACTACTGTGGCGGTGTGGTTATCAAAGTAGAGACTACCGTCCACCTGTGTTCCTAGGTCTCGTATCATACTTTCAGTGTTCAGTGGACTACTGCCTATGTGGTAGTTCATTGGCACAGGGTTTTTAACAAAGGAGATGACTACGCATTTTTTGGTGCTGAGCTTGAGGCCGTGGCTTTGACACTAGGCATTTGTCTCAGCGAGGCCCTTTTGTATAATGTCCACATCCTTAGGGGATTCAATAATGGCTTCAAATTTGCAGTCATCTGCGAACTTTGTTAGCCATAAGCCCTTTGTGTTGGCCTGGACATCAGAGAAGTAGATGCCAAACAGAAGGGGACCCAGGACTGAACCCTGTGGTACTCCACTTGTCAATGGTCTGGAGATGGATTTGGAATTGGCTACTTTCACAGTGTGAGTTCTGTCAGTGAGTCAGTTGGCAACCCATCACATGACATAGGGGTTTATTCCTAGTTTCATGAGTTTATCAATGATACCAGAGTGAGGGATGGTGTCAAAGGCCTTGGCGAGGTCTAGGTAGGCTGTGTGAACCGCCTTACCCTCATCCACGGCTTTGGTGACTGCTTCAAAGAAGTCAATCAGGTTTAGGAGACATGACCTACCTTTCACAAACCCAAACTGGGTGGGGTCCAGAGTTTGCAGGTTACCTATGCCTTTGTTTATAAGTTCCATGGTGATACATTCCATGGCCTTGCAGATCAGACTCGTCAGACTGATGGGTCAGTAGTTCCCGGGGTCCGTGGTGGATCTCCCCTTGTGGAGTGGGATCACTGTAGCTGTGTGCCATTCAGTAAGCAGAAAGCCTGTATTGAGGCTATGATTGAACATGGTACTTAGGTGGGGTGCCAGTTCATTTTGTAGTTTGTGCAGGACACAGCCTGGGATGTTGTCAGGTCCCATGGATACTGTATTCTTGGCTTTGGCGAGTGCGTTTTTCACCTGTGTGACTGTGATTACAGGGACTTGGTATTCATTCAGTATAGAGATGGGCCCTTTAGGGGGTGAGAGGGGGTGAAATTTGCACTGAATCTATCTGCCAGGATGTTGGCAATATCAGCTGGTTCTGTATGTTTAGTGCCATTATGCTGTAACTATGAGCAAATCTGAGTGTTGCCAATGAGATTCTTGGCATACCTATAGCATGCCTTGTGGCTGTCTTTAGAATCCGTGGTGATTTTGTTCTCATAACTAGCTTTGGAGGATTTTATGAGGGATCTCAGCTTCTTACTGAGGCTGACAAGGGAGTTTTTCCAATCTTGGGATTTAACCCTTTTTTGCAACAGTTTCTTCCTTCTGTTGTAGAGTTTGTTAATGGCAGGGGACAACCAGATTGGCTTCTTTTTTTGGAGGATAGTGTCTTGGTTCTATTTGGGATGGCATGGTCTATGCACTCATGTATGTGTTTATACATTGCATTGATGTAGGATTCAGCATTCATACTACTACTTTCTGTCTGCATGGATGTCATGAAGTTAGCCACTTCTGTCTTAAGAAGCATGAAGTTGGCTTTGGAGAAGTTTTTATGGTGGTTTCCTTAATATGGGGTGGGGGCAGGATGTGGATGTCTAGTGTGATTGGCTTATGGTCAGATCTGACCAAAGAGGGGCTGACCCTTGGTGTATAGCACCAGTCACGCATGTTGGTAATGACCAAGTCTAGGGTATTGCTACCCCTGGTGGGGGTTTGGATCAGTTGATCCAAGGCATTGGAATTTATAAATTCTAAAAAATGCTGTGCAAATGTGTTGGTACATAAGTAGTTTTCCCAGTTAATGGCAAGGTTGCTGAAGTCTCCCAGTATCTGGGTGTTGGGTTGTAACTTAATATATTCCAGAATGTTAAGAAAAGTGGAGTGGGAGTCTTGGGGCATGGTGGGGGATCTGTAGAAAGCTACAATTTGGATTGCAGTCTTGTCCAGTGTTAGTTACACCTGGAGAATTTTGGATGCACTATGTTGGGCAATTAGCCTGGAGGTATGGATATCCCTGGTGAATATGAACACACCTCCACCTCTGATGTTTTGGTCCAGGTTAGATGGCCAAAAGGTGTAGTATGAATTGTAGCCTGGTATTGCGGGGTGCTCTCTGGAGCCTTGAACCAGGTCTCTGTCACTGCACAGATGTCGATGTTCTCCATTTTAAGGAGTGCCTCGAGTGAGTGCATTTTGAGGTTTAGACTTCTAGCATTGAGAAGCATTACCCTCAGATTTTGCTTGCTTGTACCTGTTACGGTGGCAATTTTGTCATTTGAACTTTGCCTAAAAAAGGCACTAGAGGGGTGGCAAGAGCCTTAGCCAGTATCCAGAAACCCAGGGGCAACAGGTGTAGGCCATCTCTGGCAAAGCATTGTGGCCTGTTGATCATGTTGTCCCAGGCTGACAGATACTGGATCCCCTTAGAATGATACCAGAAGTTTAGCCAATTGCTGGAGTCAATCATTTTGTCTTTGTACTGAGGTATAATTATGGGTGATGGCAGGATGCTACTCAGGGCTAGGGTCATACTTGCCTGGGCTACAAGATCCGAGAGCTCCTCCATGTCTTTTTTCATTTAGTCCAGGGAGGTATGTCTCAAGTAGCATAAAAAATGACAGAGTCATATTTGTACTTGTTGTGGAGTGACCTGAGTGCATGCGTTATGTGGCAGATCCTGGCGCCCAACAGACAGCTAACTGTAATCTTCTTCTTGTTTAGCCTGGTGAGTGGGACATCATTCTGCCTGACTATAGAATCACCTAAGTCTAGTGTACTAGGTATGTTGTTTTGCCTTAGGGGTTGACGTTGAGTGGCACACTGGTTTTGTGAATTATGTGTCACTTGGGTTGTGTTGGATGGTGTTGGTTGTTTGCATTTCAGCTTTGGAGGTCTCTGTTGTTTTGGCAGATTTATTTTAAGAACCTCCATAAATGTAGGTGTGTGTTTCATGTTACTATGTGTGGGTGTAGGTTTTGAAGGATTATGTGTTGTGTGTGGTGTGGTGCGAGTGTTTACCTTCTTGACTGACTAGTCCAGTCTAGCCTGGAGAGAGCTTAGCTTCCAGTTTGGCTATATAAGTGCATCTCTCATAGGTTGTAGTGGTAGGAGGAGAGTGTTGTCTGTGTACATGAGGCAATTGCTACATTGCTCCAGGATGCCCAGATTCACCAGGTGGACAGGAGAAAACACCGGGAGCTGACCCTTGGACATGCCTGGATAGGTGCTCATTTATTTAAGTACTAACTGTTTTTTCTTACTTAGTAAGGAGAGTTGAGTGCTGTAGCAATTTATACTCTTTCTAGTGCTTATAAAGGTTACTAAGCAAGTGCTGAGCTTCAAGGAACAGGTTTGAGTGCTTAAAACTGAACTGGCTAGTTCTAAGGGAAAATTTAAAGAGCATACTTCCTGGCGCCGGTAATAGTTTAACCCTCATTAAATGGTACTGTGCAATGAGCAAACCCGCACAAACACGGATTTTTAAACAGAAAGATGAAAGGGATAGAAATAGCCTGAAATGGCCAATAAAACTACAAATTTTCATCTGAAACCACTCCTCCAGTGACAGATAGGCTGCTCGAAGCTCACCACTCTCGCTGATGAACAGAAAAGCTTCATTCTGTCTTAGTAAGGTCTGGACAACACAGAAACTACAAAACAGCCCAGAATTCAGCAAAATCTGAAAAACAGACTCTACTAGTTATAGAAAGGTGGGAAATGAGTAAAGAGTTAGAATTTTTTTTTTTTTTTTTTCTGAAAATTATAACATATATAGTAATACAAACACTTTCAAGGCAGTAAAACGGCTATCGCACTTGAGTGTGTAGCCACAACAATTAAACAATTGAAATACACTTAGAAATAATCAGTTAAAGTGCAAACAGTAACAGATAAAAAAAACAGTTCAAATAAGTTGCAAAGTTAATAAAAAATACTAGAAACAGTGCAGATTGTGAAAATCAGCAATAAAAAGCAAAACAGAGGTACTTAATCCACTCAAAGTCTCTCTTTTCTCTCTTTTCTCTCTCTCTGCTGTAGAACTCTGCAATACACCCAGGCAGGATCCTGTTGAGGTAATACAAGTAAAAAAAAATGCACAAACATGGGTGTTTAAGCAGAAAGATGAAAGGGATAGAAATAGCCCAAAATGGCCAATAAAACTACAAATTCTGAGCTGAAGCCACTCCTCCAGTGACAGACAGGCTGTTCAAAGCTCACCACTCTCACTGATGAAGAGAGAAGTTTCCTTCTATCTTAGTAAGGTCTGGGCAACACAGAAACTGCAAAACAGCCCAAAATTCAGCAAAATCTGAAAACCAGACTCTACTAGTTATTGAAAGGTGGGAAACAAGTAAAGAGTTAGGATGTTTTTTTTTTTTTTTCTGAAAATTATAACATATATAGTAATACAAACACTTTCAAGGCAGTAAAACGGCTATCACACTTGAGTGTGTAGCCCACAACAGTTAAACAATTGAAATACACTTAAAATGATCAGTTAAAGTGTAAACAGTAATAGATTTTAAAAAAAACAATTCAAATAAGTTGCAAAGTTAATAAAAAATGCTAGAAATAGTGCAGCTAGCAAAAATAAGTGAAAAAAGCAAAACAGAGGTATTTAATCCACTCAAAGTCTCTCTCTGCTGCTGTAGAACTCTGCAGGACACCCAGGCAGAATCCTGCTGAGGCAATACAAGTGCAAAACTGCACAAACATGGATTTTCAAACAGAAAGATGAAAGGGATAGAAATAGCCCAAAACAGCCAATAAAACTAAAATTCTGAGCTGAACCACTTCTCCAGCAACAGATAGGCTGCTCAAAGCTCACCACTCTCACTGATGAACAGAGAAGTTTCCTTCTGTCTTTGTAAGGTCTGGCAACACAAAAACTACAAAACAGCCCAGAATTCAGCAAAATCTGAAAACCAGATTGAGTAAAGAGATAGGATTTGTTTGTTTTTTTGTTTTTGTTTTTTTATGAAAATTAAAACAGATACAGTAATACAAACACATGCTATGAATCCTCAGATTCATCCTAAATTCCAAAGTTGTCATATCTGTAATACCATGTTTAATAGTGGTTCAATGGTCTTTACTAACAGAGGGCACTTCCTTTCCTATATACATTATGTATGCACTTTGTCTAATATTATTTAATTCCTCAACCTAGTCATTAATACATGTTTCGACAGATTTCCAAGCTGTGTCACTTGCACAAGTAGAATTATTTTCATTAAGTCTAGATGTATCATGAATAATCCTAAACAAATTATACAACTTTTGGCATGCTACTACCAAATAACTTCACAAAGTGACAAGCAAATAAACTAAACAAAAAACAAACTATCATTTGTTACCTTTATATATACACAGTATTTAGTACACTGGATACAATATTTAGACTTAAGCAAACTGTTAATGCTGTACTCATTTAAATAATACATTCTCAGTTACAAACAACTAAAATAAAGAATTTTCAAAGAAACAAAAATATCAAAATCAGTCAGCATACTATTTACAAATTAAAATAACTAGCAATTTTAGTCAACTTGCCTGAAGAAATTACACAAAAAATATAACTAATATTAACTTAAGTATAATGTGCTAACATTGCACCATGGGCAGTATTCATTAAAGTAGTTATTTTGACCTATTGCACCAGTCACATGAAAATGCTGGATATCCTTTACACCTCTCACTGTAACTCACAGGAAGGGTTGCATTTATATGTTTTAATAGATTTTGTACTGAATGGTTAACCACGCTGAGCTCTGTTGAAAGGTATCAGGTTTGAAATTTATGGCCTTTAAGAGATGGGATGCTTTTATAATTAAATAATAAGAATACAGTTCTGGAAGGCTCATACTTTCTTGTTTTGGGGTAAATCAATTTATTATATAACATTATTGGTGATTTAGGGTACCATATGAATTTGGCAGGTTGAGTATGGCTAAGACTGAATAGTTGTTTTTGAAGATTGGATGGACTGCTAATGAAATAAAAACAGCAGCCTCGGAAAGATGTTCATTTTTATGATTGCCACTTTAGATAGGAAGGAAGAACTTATTATTCCCATCTTTTAACATCCAATGAAATATTTATCCATGATTTATATATATTAATTTTATAATTAAGTGATTGAGAAAAAAATAAGTTTATTCCTAAGCATTTTGTAGAGTATTTGATGCTAAGCCCCTAAGACTAGAAAAGTCAAAAGGGGTAGTTGTTTTATTTGATGTTAAGCCCCTAAGACTAGTAGTCAAAAGGGTAGTTGTTTTTGGCTGATATGGGAAATGATGATTTTTTTTATCTTTTAACCATGAAAATAATAAATAACTATAGTTTAATTTGTAATTGTCAAAGTGTGAATATTTTTGTTTAGCATCAAAATTTTTAGTATGTCAGTATTCGGGCAACTCACATAAATGACAAGATCATCTGCAAAGGCTATAAATGGGATTTTAAAATTACAGTGAATGGGAACAAAGAAGATGGGTAGCTGGTTTAATGTAGGAAATAAGACTACTATGTAAATAGTAAATAAGTAAGGAGAAAGACATCATTGGAATATACAATTTTTAGTAAAAATAGGTGAGGAAACATCCCGATTTATTATCAGAGTAGATGAAGGATTTAAACATTGGAAAAAGTTTCACAGGTACAATCTCTATGTGGTCTTTATTACCAGAAGAAGAAGCAGATATAAAATGATTGCAACTAGGATTGTGTCGATATGATTTGTTTTCATTTATATAAAGGTATGATTGCTTATGTTGTAAGTGATGGTTTAATAATGATGTTTTTTGTTTAAAAAAACTGGCAGAAATTGAATACTTTATGTAATGTTGCTTAGGTTATATGATATATTGCAATATATGTGAAATATAATGTTTGTTAATGTTAATTTGTTAATACAGTTTGATTACTTTTCTATAAATTTAAATTTGCCTGTGTCAAAAGTGATAATTCAATAAAGGTGTTAAAAAGAGTAGTTGAAGGGTTAGTGTAAAGGTTCTTTACATATTTAATAAACTCTAGAGGGTATCTAAATTTGGTTAAAGCTGTAATAAGAAAGGGAGTAATTAGTTTATCAAATGCTTTGGAGGCATCAAGGGATAGAGCATAAATGCTGGCATTATAATTTGTTTTGAAAAGTTGGAGGGTTTCAAAAGCAGTCATTTGGTCTGTTTGTCTTATATTTAAAAAAATCAACTGAAATGGGGAAATTATACTAGGCATAATGGATTTCAGTCTATTTGCAAATATAATGACATTTTTTTAGATCTAAATTGATCAGAGCAATAGTTCTGTAATCATTAACTTTAAGGTTGTTATTTTCATGTTTAGGTATCAGTATTGTTCTGACTCTTTGAAGATATAAGTCAGATATCTCATTGGTGCTTATAAAGTTAAAACATGTATGAAAATATTTAAAAGTTGATCTGGAAGAATTTATAGAAGTCAATTGTGAATCCACCCATACCTGTGGCAGTTCTGTTCCCTAGACTTTTTGTAGTTTGTTTCATTTCTAGGATCTGAATGAGCTTGGAATGCATTTCTTTATATTATGGAATTATCTGTGGTAATTTTAATTTACTTAAGTATGAATTAAGATTTTCTAAAGGAAATGTCATGGAATTGGACTCATACAGACCAGCAAAAATTGTCTAATACTGTAATTATAGTGGGGTAAATTGGAAAGATGGGTTTTCTTTGTACTTCTTGTACAAAGGGGAAGCTTTTTTAATTTAAAATTAGTTTTACTAAAAGTCTTGAAGGTATCTGTGACCATTCAGGGTATTTAGCTAGTGTATCATTTTCATGCCAAGTTAGTTGAGAGAAATAAAGTAGGATAAGATCCTTGTTGAGCTGTTTAATTCAAATTTCAATTATTGGGTCAAAATTTTAGGCTAAGCATTTTTAGAGTTGCTAGAGTTTAAGTCTGACGTTGATTTATTTTTTGTATGTTTTTTAGATAAGTGGATTTACTAACTAAAATATCACACAGCTAGAATTTAAATAGTACCCACAGGATATTCAGTTTTACATTGTTGGAAAATAAGTTATTGGTGAAATTGCTAAGAAAGGTTTTTACATTCTGAACCAGTTCTGGGTTACATAGTAATAGATGTTAAAGTTTCAGGTGTTTAAGGAACATGAGTTTGTTAATGATAGATAAAAGTTTAAGGTAATTTGGATTCTGGAATGATTATATATATATATATATATATATATATATATATATATATATATAGCAGAGTACTGTTAGAAATTTAGTTACATGTCTAAGTAGATTGAACAATACAACACAACAGTCAATTCATGATCAAGATTTAAAACAGGGAGAGTAAAAGATGAATTTATTATCTGATTGTGAAGCAAATCTTCCTGGGTTAGAAAACTCAAATTCAGTCTGTAAATTTAAAATAGCCTGTGAAATATTAGGATTTTAATTTAGGTAAGAGCTTGTCCTGCCTTTTCTTGGGTCAATTACTGCATTCCAGTTTACCACATGACAAACAGGTGTTTTTTTTTTTAATTTTCTGAGAATATTTATAATTTGAGATAAAAAATCTAGTTGTTGGGGGAAGGTGAATAAGGGGAGAGAAAAAGAAATGGTTTGAGGTGGGAGTTATTTGTAAATCTAACACATCACCATCTCTCAAATGCATCATGGCTAGAGTCAATAACAGAGCTTAGAATAGAGTTTTTTGATGAGCATTGCAACTCCAGAATTTTTGGAATGACAGCCAGCCAGTGCAGAATGTTTTTTTTTCATCTTTTATGCAATAGATCCTCCTAATTGTGTAATAGATTACATTCCTTAATAAAAATAACATTTGCAATATATTTCTAAAAAAAAGTTTATATAAAAAGAGTTTATGTTTACTAGAAGTTTGAATTCCTTTCAGGTTCCATGAATCAATTACAATGTTCATTACAAAGCATCTAAAACTATATAAAAATAATTTGTTTAGAGATAAAGGTAGCATATCAATATAATGTATGTGTTGGGAATGCAGCGATCTAAAGTGCCTTACTGGTCTGATTTCATATAGTTATTAAGTTGAAGATAGTTCTGAGGAATGAAATTGGGACTAATTCTTTTCAACTACCTATAGACCTAACACTATTACTCCTAAAATGAGAAGAGAGAAAAAATTCACAAGAGAAAGTACAGGTATATTGAAATTTATGACAATAATAACCTCTTCTAGGAGCACTTTTACACAAAAAATAAGTTCTAAAAAATATTATCATTCAATGTTTGCAAGCTGTCAAATCCAAGAATATGCTTAAGTTAATCAGCTTCTGAGAGTCTTGAGATTCAGGAATGTCTTCACATTTAATTTTGTTGTGAAAAATTCTTACTTCTAAATCAAGAAGTTTATACTTCAATGCAAACATGTCACTCTTCATTTGAGATAGGTCCTTCTGAATTAAGAATATTTTGACCTTGTAATCAGATAGTCGGGTTTTTGAAAGATTACGTCTCTTTGTAAAGTCATTTTAAGGTGGCATTAACAGATGTTAACTGGCTTGACATGTTATTGATCACTAATTGGATTGTAAGCAATGCATTGTTAAGTTCATCTAATGCAAAACTTTGCTCCAGTGTTGTCTTAGAGGATGTTTTTTTTCATTATTTGCAGCACCTCTAAGTCTTTTGTTGGTTGTATACTTTTCGGTGTGATAAGAATAGAAATGTGTGTTTTGGAGGTAGAAGTTTCTATCGAGTCTCTTTCTTATTGTTGCATTTTGTTTTATACCTAAGAAAATTAGTTGAAAAAGTTTGATTTTTGCAATGACGGATACGTTGTCTAGCTGTTTGTTTCCTTTTTCTAGTTTGTGCAGATTGCCTCCAAATCTGGGCCACCTACCATGCAGTTCCAGCTTGAATGATTCCATTCAAAGCATGGTAAGTATATTGAATTACTTTTGGAAGAATGTGGACAAATTTTGTAATGCTAGTCAAAGTAAATGTTCAGAATTCCTAAAACATAACTGTTTTGTCAGTGTAAGGTTAGAGATATAGGCAGAGTTGGTGTGTTACAGAAGTAGACGCTCACTCCATGGCAGTCATCTTACATCCCCCAACTTTCATTTGTATTTATCATTCTGAAAGTTGACAGCAAAACTTTTCATACTTCTGGATTAGGAGTAGCATTGTGATACTGAGTAGTGCCTGTTTTAATTTTCTGAGAAGCACCACAGTAATATGCTACTTAAGTCTGATCTGCAATAAATGTCCTTGTTCTGTTTAAGTGATACACACACACACACACACACACACACACACACACACACACACATATATATATATATATATATATATATATATATATATATATATATGTTTTACCCAGAGTAGCAGATTTGATGTGTGTGTGTGTGTGTGTGTGTGTGTGTGTGTGTGTGTGTGTGTGTGTGTGTGTGTGTGTGTGTGTGTGTGTGTGTGTGTGTGTGTGTGTATGTGTGTGTGTCTCTGAGGGCCTAAGCACTTCTGAGTCAAGATACTGATACTTTGTTTTGGTCTTACCAGATTCATGACTGTATTCTGTTTGTTGATATTTCCAAAGTAAAGCCAGTTGTCCTAAATGTTAATAAATAATAATCTCACTAATATCTGATATAAAAGACTTCATAACATTTACAAAATTATTACCTGACGTAAATGTTACACTAGTCATACTTAATGGGAGATGCCAGGGTATGCATAATACAGTCACACTGTCTCCACCCAAGGTTACTAGAAGCAATTTCAGTTGTGTGATGGCAGTGGAACAAAGTACAATTAGCATTATGCTTCCCTAGCATCTCCCAATTCAAGTTTATAATACAGCTTTCCCTTAAAACGTGACTTTTTCCTGGTTGGGTGTACTACCCAGCTTGCCATGGAATGTAGCACATCAATAAAAAACTCATAAGAAGCCATATTAGTAAATTCAAATTAAAAATCCTTTTGTGATAAGCTATGAAACAGTAAAGACTATGTTAGAAAGAGAGTCAAAACACATGAAAATTTTAAATAACAAAATTATTTAAAAGACTGCTTTTACCTCATCTCGTTCAGCTGCAACTTCTTCCATTTGCCTTAAAATGGCTTCAGTTCTTTCTTTGTACATTTCAGAGTCTTTCTGTAGAGTCATGCACTTGAGCTCGCAAACCTCTTTTTCTTCAATGTACTAAAGATATGAAAGAATAATTATCTGTATGACTTTCTTTCCTCAAATAATCAACTGGCAAACATCAAATGAGTAATGAGCTATATTAGCAATGTATCAAACGGATTTATAGCTAATGCTAGTCCATGTACTTACGCAAGCTACAACAAAGGACTGTGAGCTGTGCTTTAACAATTAGATCCATGCCTTGAGTCATGGAACCAAACAAATGCAGTTGATTTATATATAGCACAGGAAGCACAGCCCCTGTGGATTATTCCATATAACTCAAAGACTGTGGAATGTTCTAATGAAAAACAAGAATTACACTTTTATTTATTAAATACCTAAGGAACTATTGTACCCTTCTCATGCCATCTCCTACTCACCTCTTTCTCTTTGTCTGTTATACCATAACCTTTCTTTCCCTCTTGCTGATTCTATCCCATGTTGTTTCATCTTAGCTCCTTGTAGTATATACACTCTTTAAATACAAACATTATTGGCCATTTGTTAGAAACCCATATATACGTGCAGAACTATTTAACTATTGCATATACTTTCTAATTCCTATATCATCTAGACTGTTTAAAATATTAGGTGATGTTACCATATACATGTTCAATGATAACTTATTCCATAAACATGGAATATGGTAAGGTAACTAAGTGTCCTTTCTCACAGTCCTTAAAAAAACAGATCTCTGTATATTATGTTGTCCGTTTCTGTTTTCATTTCAAGGTCAAAATCCACTATTCATTTAACAAAACTCACAATTTTAAGCACAAGCTCTTCTATTTTTAAATGACAAAAGAACAATGTGTACTCAAAAATAGGCCTAACCATAGATGTGCAACTTTTTCTAGATATGTGCTAGAAAACCTATATTTTGTTCATATCTCCCAATTTTTCTATAGACTTTGTAAACCAACAATTTCATAGCCCACTGTCTTGAGATGCCATTTTTAGTCTTTTATCTTTTGGTTTAAATTTACCTCTCTTTAGGCATTTATGAGTCAAATCTTGATCAACATGTGATTGTTCTAGCAGTTTATACTTGCCACTATATATGTAAGTTTTCCAGTTTGCTTTCCTTTTGTCTACTTCCAGTTTGATTTTCATGTCTGCTCATTTCTCAAATGCTTCTGATAATCTAAGCAAAGATGACATCTTAGATGTGCTTTCTTCATTATTTAGAACTTTCACTGTATTCGATCTGATTATGACAACAGCTATGTATGCAGCACCACAACTGCAGACATATACACATAGTTTAAAAGGAGGCTCATACTTCTTCTTCATATGAGAGGTATATAGTCATACCATGCACTGATTTTTATAAATTATTTGATAAGCATGGAACAGTTTTCTTGTTTCCAGTTCAACTGATCTAATACTTTTTAGGGTCAATAACATCACAGCTATAAATCGCAACTGGAAGAATAAGCTTTATACCTAGATGTCAAGGTAGTTTTCATCATTAATTTTAGGGTTCTAAATTACTTCTAAGATTTGTTTTTATTTTATTTATTTATTTACTTATTTATTTATCTTTTGTTGACCAGGTTAGCCCCACTAGGCTAGCAGCCTTTTTTCAGGGGAGACCAGAGGTGATATTTATACTGCTAGAGAAAATTAGGCCAAGGCATCAGGGAACTTCCTCTACTCATCATTCTTATGAGTGGGACCCATTTTGGAAGAGAACTTTCTGTTTCCATTCTTGGCACAGAAGCGACCCAGACAAACAGGGAGGCAGATGGGGAGAGAAGGAGATGATGGAGTGGTGAAAGAAATAGAGGAGAAAGCAAATACTGAGAATGTGTGCAGAATTCTGAGTAAATGTTTCAAAGAAACTTGTTTGCTGGAGATGAGTCAGCAAATGGTGGATGTATAATTACAACCCTCCAGATGGGAGGGTTGCATGATGATTTACTTAAAGAAATGGTGGTGCAGAGTGAGCCAGAAAATGAAGGAGATGTTTTCTGGGGAGACATTATGGATAAAATACAAAAGAAAGATGCAGCTGCACCTCTGAAGAATACTGGTAAAGAAGTGGTAGATAAAGTAAAAAAAAAAACAAAAAACAAAAATGGAGTATTACAAAATAAGGCAGAAGAAAATTAATGTAAGTACATGGTAAGGATTCAAAGTAAAGAAGACAGAGAAATGGACAGGTATGAAGTGTGGGACAATTTAATAGCTCCTTTAGGTGTAAAAGCACATGAGGCATGAGCATTTATTCCTATTAACAAAGAGACATTTTCTGATATTATTTATATTTGAGACTGTTTTTTTTTCAATGGAAAAAATTCTTGGAGAATATGAAAAAAGAAAGACTGTAACTCATGGAATATTTATGTGATAAAAGCATTTAACAGGGAAACAAAAAGGAAAATTTGTGTACAATTTCAAACAGAGGTAGAAAGACTTTGAAAGGGCATTTGAAAACTTTATATAAAGAAGTACTGGGCATTACAAAAGTTTATGACAAAATGGTTTATGGACTGGTGACTGGGATTGTAATATTGTGTCAAAAATAGAAACAGAAAAAAATTATACATATATCAAGCATGATAAATGTGGAGAGGACTAGGGGTATTGTGAAATACTGGGGACAACCCAAACATGTTTTTTTTGTGAAAAAGGAAGACCTTTGATAAGTAACTGTGACAAAAGAAAAAGAGGAAATGGGACATGATGCAAAAAAATGAAATGAAATGTTATAAATGTAACAAAATTGGACATTTATGGACAGATTGCAAACATGAAATTAAGAGCAAAGAAAAAGAAGAAAATAAACAAAGAGAAGCAATTTTAGATGTAGTAGAAATACAAAAATGTTAAATGAGAAAAAATAATAAAGAATACATAGAAGAAGGTTCTGAAATAAGTGATGGACAAGACATAAATTGGGACGCATTAAAAGAAAAAAAATTCTGTTGGTAAAAGGGCAAAAGACAGAAAAACTTTAAAGGGATAAGTATCAAAGAAAGAAAGAAAGGAAATGGATGAAAAAGACTGTATATAGTGAGGTACAGTGTTTGATTCCCACCTTTACAAGAGAAATTGACTCGGCTTAAAATTGCCTATTAAGAAAACTAACCTAGTAATTAGCTATGAACTTATGAAACAACGAATCTAAGGAAAAGGAAAAATTAAAATTTTAGAGTGCTTTCTTTAAATGTGATTAGTATTAAGAATATAGTAAGAAGACTAGGGATTCTGGAGTAGTGTTATACATGTGATGTAATTATATTAGAAGATGCAAGATTTTTAACAAATGAAGAAAGATTACTAACAGAGAAACTATGGGGAGGAAAGATAATCTGGAATCTGGGAATAAGAGATGTTCTGGAATAGCTATATTATGTAGAAATACAGTAAAGATATTAAATGCAACTTTAGCAAAAATGAGAAGATTAATCATTGCAGATTTAAAATGGAAAGAACAAGTATATAAAATTAGAACATCATATCCTTTTACTAATTGTAAAGAAAGGGAACGCTTATTTCATCAGATTTTAGACTATGTAATAATAATATTATAATAATACCAGACTTTAATTGTTTGCATAATGGTTAAGGTGTTTACCTTACAGACATAAGGTGCAGGGTTTTATTCTTTCATGGGGTAATTGACTAAGTTTAAGCTTTCCAGTTTGCTTTCCTTTTGTCTACTTCTGGTTTGATTTTCATGTCTGCTCATTTCTCAAATGCTTCTGCTAATCTGAGCAAAGATTACATCTTAGATGTGCTTTCTTCATGACTTAGAACTTTCACTGTATTGGATCTGATTATGACAACAGCTTTGTATGCAGCCCCACAACTGCAGACATATACACATATTTTAAAAGGAGGCTCATACTTCTCCTTCATATGAGAGGTATATAGTCATACCATGCACTGATTTTTATATATTATTTGATAAGCATGGAACAGTTTTCTTGTTTCCAGTTCAACTGATCCAACACTTTTAAGGTCAATAACATCAAAGTTATAAATCACAACTGGAAGAATAAGCTTTATACCTAGATGTCAAGGTAGTTTTCATCATTAGTTTTAGGGTTCTAAATTACTTCTAAAATTTGTTTTTATTTTATATTTTTATTTACTTGTTTGTTTATCTTTTGTTGACCAGGTTAGCCCCACTAGGCTAGTAGCCTCTTTTCAGGGGAGACCAGAGGTGATATTTATACTGCTACGGAAAATTAGGCAAAGGCATCAGGGGACTTCTCCTACTCATCATTCTTGTGAGTGGGATCCATTTTGGAAGAGAACTTCCTGTTTCCATTCCTGGCACAGAAGTGACCCAGAGAAACAGGGAGGCAGATGGAGAGAGAAGGAGATGATGGATTGGTGAAAGAAATGGAGCAGAAAGCAAATATTGAGAATGTGTGCAGAATTCTGAGTAAATGTTTCAAAGAAACTTGTTTGATGGAGATGAATCAGTAAATGGTGGATGTATAAGTACAACCCTGCAGCTGGGAATGTTGCATGATGATTTACTTAAAGAAATGTTGGTGCAGAGTGAGCCAGAAAATGAAGGAGATGTTTTCTGGGGAGGCATTATGGAGGAAATACAAAAGAAAGATGCAGCAGCAATTCTGAAGAATAGTGGTGAGATAAAAAAAAACATGTAGAGAAAGTAAAAAAAGCAAAAATGGAGTATTACAAAATAAGGCAGAAGAAAATGAATGTAAGTACGTGGTAAGGATTCAAAGTAAAGAAGACAGAGAAATGGACAGGTATGAAGTATGGGACAATTTAATAGCTACTTTGGGTGTAAAAGCACATGAGTCATGAGCATTTATTCCTATTAACAAAGAGACATTTTGTGATATTATTTATGTTTGAGACTGTTTTTTTCAATGGAAAATGTCTTGGAAAATATGAAAAGAGAAAGACTGTAACTCATGGAATATTTATGTGATAAAAACATTTAACAGGGAAACAAAAAAGAAAATGTGTGTACAATTTCAAACAGAGGTAGACAGAGAGACTTTGAAAGGGCATTTGAAAATGTTATATAAAGAAGTATTGGACATTACAAAAGTTTATGAAAAAAGGGTTTATGGACTGGTGACTGGGATTGTAATATTGTGTTAAAATAGAAACAGAAAAGAATGATACATATACCAAGCATGATATATTTATACTGGGGACAACCCAAACATGTTTTTTTTTTTTTTGTTGTTTTTTTTTTGTGAAATGGGAAGACCTTGGATAAGTAACTGTGACAAAAGAAAATGAGGAAATGGGACATGATGCAAAGAAAAAGTGAAATGAAATATTATAAATGTAACAAAATTGGACATTTATGGATAGATTGCAACCATGAAAATAAGAGCAAGGATAAAGAAAAAGAAGAAATTAAACAAAGAGAAGCAATTTTAGATGTAGTAGAAATAGAAGAAAAATTAAATGAGAAAAAAATAATAAATAAAACATAGAGGAAGGTTCTGAAATAAGTGATGGAGAAGACATAAACTGGAGGTAGCAAAAGAAAAAATAATTCTGTTGGTAAATGGGCAAAAGACAGAAAAATGTAAAGGGATAAGTACAAAAGAAAGAAAGGAAATAGATGAAAAAGACTGTATATAGCTAGGTACAATGTTTGATTCCCACCTTTACAAGGGAAATCGACTAGGCTTAGAACTGCCTATTAAGAATACTAAACTAGTAATTAGCTATGAACTTATGAAACAATTAATCTAAGGAAAAGGAAAAATGAAAATTTTAGAGTGCTTTCTTTAAATATGATTAGTATTAAGAATATAGTATGAAGACTAGGGATTCTGGAGTGGTGTTATACATGTCATGTAATTATATTAGGAGACACAAGATTTTTAACAAATGAAGAAAGATTACTAACAGAGTAACTATGGGGAAAGATCATCTGGAGTCTGGGAAATGAGAGATGTTCTGGAATAGCTATATTCTGTAGAAATACGGTAAAGAAATTGAATGCAACTTTAACAAAAATGAGGTACTAACCTATGACTCTATCTAAGAGGCAAGCATAAAAAAAGAAAATGATATAAGAAAAATTTTAGAAGTTATAAGATGTGATAAGTTAAAACTGAGACAAAAATTCATGGATTTACAAAAGGGGTATGTACAGAACTGGAATAGATTATTTTATAGCATCAGAAGGTTTAGTTATAGGAGAATGGGAGGTAGCTGAAATGGGATTTGCTGATCATCTTGCAGTATAGGCAGAGATAAAGGAAAACAAGGAATATATAAAAATAGGCAAAGGAATAAAAAGGATAAATGAGAAAGCATGGAAGGAAGAAGGAAAGAGATTACCAATACAGTTATGGAAAGATCATATTACGATGAGAACATTTTATAAAAACTGGTGTGACAGGTAGATGATATTTAAGGACAATATAAAAAATGTTTTCTACAGTGGCAATATGACTTGAAAAAGGCAGAGAAGGAAAAATATAAAATAACAAATAATTATGCTTTGGAAGATTTAAAACATAATGATAATAAGTATTTTTGCAAAGAAAAAGAATTATATGAAACAAACCAAGAAAAAATGCAAGAATTGTTATATAATATGCAAAGATATATTTTTATGATGAAAAGAGAAGCATCAAGTTACTTAAGCAGATTAGTAAAGGAAAAGGGTAGTGTAATGACAGAAATAAAAAAAATGTAAAAGGAGAAATACAAAGAACTCAAGAAAAGATTATGAATAGTGTAGTACGATATGTACAAGAAATGTTTAAAGATAAAATAAGGTAGTGAATAAAACGTGGAAAGTAAAAAAAGATAACAGAAAAAAATAAAAAGTTGGAAAAGATTTCTTTAAATGAGCTACATAAAGTATTAGGACAAGTAAATATAGATTTGGCTGCAGCAGGACCAGATGGAATCGGGTATAAAATGTATACAAATTGAAGGGATTAGCAAAAAAATATATTTTTAAAGATTTTGAATAAATGGTTAAATGAAGGTATTGTGTATGAAAAAGAATGTAGTGGAATACTTAAATTTATATGGAATAAGGAAGATAGAAGACAATTAAAAAACTGTAGACCGATAGTATTGAATAATAATGATTATAAAATCTTTAAGAAAATGATGCAAAAGAGATCTGAAACTAAAATGGAAAATATTATGGAAGATGGTGTGTGTGTGTGTGTGTGTGTGTGTGTGTGTGTGTGTGTGTGTGTGTGTGTGTGTGTATATATATATATATATATATATATATATATATATATATATATATATATATATATATATATATATATATATATACATACATTATATTATATATATAAATATATATGTATATATATATATATATATATATATATATATATATATATATATATATATTAAAGGTTGTCAAGAAGTTTTAATAATAGAGAAGTTACGAATGGTATTATGAATTAAAAAGAAGAAGTAAAAATCCTGAAAGGAGCCCTTTATAAGGCATTTGGCGGAACTGTGCATGAAATCTTATAGGTAGTAATGAAAGAATATAATATAAGTGAGAAAGGAAATTATGTATATCAGTCTATACTAATAATAAAGTAAAAACACTTATAAATGACTGGTTAAGCCAAGAGGTACATATGAAGAGTGGTATAAGACACAAATGTCCAATGAGTTGTATATTCTTTTCATTTGTTATAAATGTGATAGTATGTGAAATAAATTACAAAATGAAGGAGACAGGGTATATAATACCTGGAGGGTTAAGAATTTCAGTTCTGTTAACATATGCAGGTGAAACTATAATATTGCAAAAAAAAATTGGACTAACAAAGTAATAATTTGCACAAGTGAGGGTCTAGAGGGAAAAGGAATGGTTTTAAATAAAGAGAAAAGTAAAGGTTTAGGTGATGTTGTAAAGACAAGGAACATATATTTTACAATGTGTAATGTATAAATTTGGGGATAAAGATGCAAGTAGAATTCAATGTGAGGGAAAACAAAAGAAATAAAGCAAACCTGTCTTTTCTGGAGAACATATAAATTATCATTCAGGAAAAAAGGTTTGTTTGATAAAGTCAGTACTGATGGGAAAACAGCATACGTAGCAATTGTATTTATGTTGCCAACAGTATTTGAAACTGAATTATTGCAGATATCTTTTTAAATTTATATAAGCTTCTAGATTAAGCCCAGTAAAATGAGAAGTTTTGTATGTAAATAAAGAAGAAGAAGGTTTAGTGTTAATTAGCCAAAGAAGAACACAAACTAATAAAAAAAAAACAAAGAAACACACCAAGCCAGCAGGAATTATAGTTAGCGCTTTCATTTACTTCATAAGCAAATTTTATCAGACAACAGTTAAAAACCACAAGTCATTTAAATATCTCTCCAAAAAGACCAATTAAACAATTGATTACATACTCAAATTGTCCTTAAAGGAACATACACACAAAATTGTTCATGCTATATAAAAATCAGTACATAAACATCAAAGTGTATACAGCAAGCTAAAATACATCCATAAATTGAATTAATAATCAACTAAAACAGGATTTCAATTTTAACATACATTTTATAGATAAATTATCATTCAGCCCAGGAAGGGAATGTGCATTTAACTTCAATTGCCAAATCAGTTCCCTTTCATCTGATTTCAGGGCTATAGGACCTCCTCTATTATATTTATCCAACACTTGATCAATGAAAAAAATTGAAATGCATGTGACGGAAACTGATTTACATGCCTAGCCAAGGCATTATTCAAATTCAGCTTCCTAATGTTGTACAAATGCTCATAGATGCACCTTTTCAGGCATCTTTCTGTCCTTCCAATATAAAATGCAGGACATGCTTGACATACCGCCATGTACACAACATTCTTAGATGAAAAGTTATATCTGTCCTTCAGCTTGTATACCCTCCCATACATCTCAAAGGAATCAGTAACTTTAATAAATTTACAAAAATGACAGAAACCACATTTTGACATACCACCAAGAATATTAATTCCACGATTACTTTCCAAGGCATTTTTGAGGTTACTACCCTTCCTCTAATCCTATTATTAATCAATGCATCCTCCCTCAGAAAACACCAATTCTTACTAATAATATACCTGAGGTCATCAACATCAAGTGAGAATGTAGTAATAAATCCACTATATCGGACATCCTCACTCAAATTATGACCTGATTTGAGTGAGGATGTCTGATATAGTGGATTTATTACTACATTCTCACTTGATGCTGATGACCTCAGGTATATTATTAATAAGAATTCAAGAGACAATTCACCCGCACCGAAAACAGAAGTGACCATACCATCTTCCAATAAATTAATCTGTTCAATAAAAGGGGCATCTCGAAATGGTGGGGCAGTATGCAAAATGGGTTTAAAAGACCCTCTCTTTCTTTTAATACTAACCTCAGCACAAACCTCATTCACCAAGGGGAGTGGGTAACCCCTTTTCACAAACATCTCTGTTAATAAATTACATTCAAGAATGAAGTCAGCCTCATCTGTAACCATTCTGTATGCCCTAACAAACTGCCCTTTTACAACAGCCTTCTTTTGATGGTAGGGATGAGCACTAGACCAGTGCAAAAAAGCATTGGAATAAGTGGCCTTTCTAAAAATCTTGGAGGTAAATCTTTCATTAACCAAATCCTTACTTAGTTCGATGCCCAAGTAGGAAATAGAGTCCACTTTAAACTCAAAAGTAAACTTTAAAAAGTCAGTGAAATTATTTATATGTTCAAACAAAACCTCCGCTAATTCTAAACCACCCTTCCAGACCATAAAAATATCGTCCAGATAGCGTGTATACCAGATGACATTATTCTTAAACAGGGCATCCTTAAACAAGAACTCCTTTTCCCAGTGGGTCATAACTATGTTTGCAAAAGTAGCTCCACAAGGAGAACCCATTGCTACCCCAGTTTTTTGCAAGTAATAATCCCCATTAAACATGAAATAATTATTCATCAGGACTAATTCCAAAATGTACACCAATGTCTCAGTTTCCCTACCATCCACACCTTTGCTAGTAAGGAAATCCCTAACCCAAACTAAACCAGTTTCCTGAGGTATGACCGTATATAATTCCTTGACATCAACTGTCAAGAAGTCATAATCAGCTTGAAATTTCAAGCTGTTCATAGCTGAAAGAAATGCCCAGGAATCACGACAAATATGCTGTTCCCCTTCCAGAAGTTTCTTTAACTTGATATCCAAATACTTCACACATCCAAATGTAAAGGACTGCCTACTGTCCACAACGGGACGAATAGGAGGATTTTTCATATCCTTATGTATTTTTGGCAGTCCAAAAATCACAGGAGTAATGGGACTAGAAACAGACAAGTAATTCAATAAATCAATATCTATAGAAACTTCTATAAATAAGTCCCTAATAAACCCTTGAAACCATTGACAAGCCCCATTCATCTCATTCCTGGACACTTTCTCATAAGCCTCACACACTAGTAATTTCTTCATGCGAGTGTTATAGTCATCCAAGGTCATAAATATAAGGCCACCCCCCTTATCAGGTTTTAAAACCCGAATACCCTTAGTTCTTAACAAAGAAAGGGCATCCTTTTCACTAACAGTGGGTGTTATACAAAGAAGGGTTAGGTTTATAATTAGTTAACAGACACCGTATATCATTTTCACAAACTCTCTCAGATAACTGGATAGTATTATTAAGAGGAGGATTAAATACACTTGCAACTCTAAACTCACTGGTCAAATTACTGTTGTTACCAAACAATACATTTAGATTCAACTTGCGTGTATGTGTATATGGTTCTACCTCACATAAACGAATCACCAAAACACCGACAATGCAATCACCGAAACCACATAACCGACAGTACAAAAACACGAAATCCCACATGCCCGACAACGAAATAACCGACGGTACACAAACACGAAACCTCATACACTTCACACACCACAATCAACAAACAAAACACATTCCCCGTCCAAAAACCACATACACAACACAAGCACACCAAAATCCCTACAAACCCACACTAAACCTCACATACACAACTACCTACAACCCTAACCCAAACCCTAACCCTAAGGTCCGTCACTACCGCACACTTACCTGACCCGCTCCCTAACCCTAACTCACTTAACCCACCCCTATCCACACTTACCTTACTCGCACCCTAACATCCGTCACTACCGCATACTTACACAGCCTTTTCCCATTTCGGCATCCTCGGCGTCAGTGCTTTCATCCGTCGGGTCGGTCTTCTGCTTGTCGATCTTCTAGGTCCCGTCGCGTCGGTCTTCTGCGCTGTCGATCTTCTGGGGCTCGCGATTTCCCTGTCGATGTTCCGGCGTGTCGTTGAAGTGAGGTAGAACCGTGTATATATATATATATATATATATATATATATATATATATATAAATTGTTTTGTTCATTAAAGTGAGTTTTTAATCTTCACGTCTGAATGGGCCTTTGAGAGTACATGCATTTTGTGGATTTAATTGAACAGATATACGGGGTGAACTTTTGGGAACCATAAGGAACACAGAGAGTGTTTTTATAAATGAAATTATGTTTAATAGTAAATGGATTTTAGCAATAATATTAAGTAAAATCAGATGGTGGTTATGAAAAAAGGAGTAGGGATCTAATAGGGATGAAAATTTAGCATGATTGCAAAGGAAATTATGATTTTGTGTAAACAGATTTGTATATCTATGCATATGTATATTTCTAAATATTTGTAAGTATATAAATATTTTGTAAATAAGAGTTATTTTTGTATTTAAATAAAGGACTCCTACTCTTTTCAATAGGTGCCATGGGATGCTTTACATCCACCTGCACTACCATCAGCTCAGCAGATGGGGCCTTAGTTTAATTTGTCATCTGAAGGACAGCGTACTCAGGAGTGAGGCACCCCCCCCCCTTATGCTGCACTACAGTATCAGCAATTGGTCCACCTGGTGTCAGAATTGAACCTAAAGCCTTCTGCACCTAAGGAAATAGTGCTACCTGTTGCAAAACTGTCACTACTTTTATCAGGGTTTATTAGTTTTCATTATCTCATGCTGTTTTGTTGACCAATCATTTATATACACCTTCTTGTTCAAGTTCTTTTATTCCTCTCTTAGGGTGACATTTTCTTAATGCTTCAATTTTCTTGCAATAAATGCTGTACTTACACATTTATCAAGGCCAAATGTCATTCTTGTATCACCTGAAAAAGTTTTAACTATCTATAGTTGTGCTTTCAGCTGCTTTGTAGTAAGCTATACAGTTTTGGATTATCCAAAAAAAAAAGTAGAGGAAATGTAACTGGATAAGATGTTTCTGGAAGTCAAGTTGTAACCATTATTCTGTCATGTAAACAGTTTACTGGGTTAAAAACAAGGCAATACAGTAGTGGTAACAATGAATTGCCTTGGAGTATCTCGTTTTTTTCAGATGTTTTTCCCTGGAATCATAATTTGCTCTTTACCATGAAAATGATAAATCACTGCACAAAGATGTTAATGTCTTTAGCCAGAAGTCGGGTATTGTATTTGGACCTGAAGTTTTCCATTTAGGAGCATTTCTTAATTTTATCTCAGTTTCTCTGGCTGTTGCTTCTTTCAATTTCAAATCCTTCATGTTAGCCCTTCTTACTATTTCTTTTACCTATTATATCTATTCAATATATTTGATGTGTTCAACAGGAACTTCATTATATGTTACTCAAAAATGTACTGATTTCTTGTATTTTAGGTGACATTACTAATTGTTGTTTTCTTTCGCAGTTCTCTTCAAAACTTTCTGATCATCAGTGAATTGCTTGCTTTGTATCTTTGTTGCTTTTTTAGTTTTTGTTTTTTCGTCTTTCACCAGTTTTTGCATTGTACTTTTCCTTTATAATTTTCTTTGTACCTTCAAAGTTTTTCTGTTTGTGCTGATATGTTAAATTATTATTTGAGATTGTGCAACATAAATCCTGCTCTGTTTTGATGTTATTTGTTGCTTTTCTTTCATCTATTTTATATAATCTATTCCCTTTTCTATATCCTTCTAGAAGCAATACTTCTTGCCTTAGTTGCTTTATCTCTCTCTCTCTCTCTCTCTCTCTATATATATATATATATATATATATATATATATATATATATATATATATATTCAATACTTCCATAATGGCATTCAGCTCATTCTCTTCTTTTATTTTCTACTCTACATTTTGTGGTTGCACTTCATCTGTTATTAGTTTAGCTGCATGGTTGCATATTCTACTTACTCTACTTATTTCATCACATGAGTCTCTAATAGGCCCATTTACCACCCTAATCTGTTTTATCAGTCTTCTAACACTCTGGGTCCAGTTAACTTTCTCTAATGCCTTTCTCTCATCTATCGTAAAATGTCTTTCAATTGTATGAAATTAAGTAGGTATTTCATTAATTTGTTCTCTTCTTGGATGAGAATATCCCTTTTGCTCTCTCTTTCCTGCTGTTTCCCCTGCTGTACAGTCCTAACTAGATTTTTAATCAAGTATCCTGTAGGAGGTTCCTAAATTTTCACTTGGTGATATATATTTTCCTAAGGTGTCCTGTTGTGTCTGTTATACTACTCTCTGAGGAATTATTGATTCATCATTTTGGGATATTGCCTGCATTGGAGTCTCTATACTAAACTCTTCACTTCTCAGTTGGTTTATCACTTATGTTTTTTATTTGTTATTTTATGTATCACTAAACTTTCCCCTTTTCAGTACAACTTTTGTGTTTTTATTCTTTTCATCATAAAATTTGCCATGTGTAGATGTCTTTGCCTACTTTGAAGCTGCAGTAGTCATACAGGTCAGTACAGCTTTATTTTCTGCATAAATACAGCACAGTATCAAATTGACTGTTTTTCCAGATGGTCTAATATTTCTCATTCAAGGTATTGCTTTGTTCTAAGCTGATCTATTAAACATCTTAGAGTTTCTTTAGTGGAAACATTTTTCTTCCTCTGACTTCTGTTTTGCTCTTGTTATATATTCTTAGTGAAGAAATTCTGGATTTATATAATCTCTTTCTTACTACCTACATCCTACTTATTGCTGGCCTATGATTTTGTTTTTGTTTTTTTTTTGTGGACTTCTACTTTCTTCTGCCATGCAGGACACGCACAGCATACCTAGTTCTGTGGTAAGAATGTTCCAGTGTCCTAGGGAGTCTACAATGTCTTGTTTTAAGTCATGGCACCATTTCATATGCCAGGAGTAAGCACTTCCTTATTTTGGGATCTGTGCACCCAGCCATTTTTTAACCTGTCCTTGTCTGTGAGATAAAACGTCTATATATCAGCATCATCTTTGTGAGGTTTTGTAAAAACAGGGCCCACAACATGAAAGTACTCCCAAGGATTTAAGAATGAATTTAGTTCCAGCAATCTTAGCCTTCTTTTCTTGCTGAGTCCATCTCTTCATTCGGACTCCCAACTATGCCTTTCTTAAAGGGTTTAATGGTAAAGACAAATGATTTCTAACCAGTAAATAAATACAAATGCAGCTTTTGCAGGTACCAGACATAAAACATATGTAGAGCATGGAGCACGCTGATTATGTTTTGATATTCAGAAAAAGACAAGCCAGTTAAATGCTAAAGTGGCACGAGACCCGACCCTAACAAATGTTAAGCACACCCTAGACCCCTGCTAAAATTGTTAAGAGCAAGTCTCATGCTAGACAGTAAAATCTGCCAGTATAGTCCAGCAAATGACAGCATCAGAACAAAAGATTTGTTTCTGCCTGCTGTCCACACAGATAAGTTGTCCCTAACATCCTATTGTAATCATATGAAGTGCATTCAACTGCATTTTCTAAAGGATGCAAGGACTGAAACTTAAAGTGACTTCAGTCCTCAGTCATTTCTCTGAAAGCGACACATTCTAAGAGGAACAGACCAAAAATATCAAGCAATAATCTGGACATTCTACAAAAATCTGGACAGTTAAGAGGTATGAAAGGAGAGTGTAAATGTAAGGGACCGCATTACGCTGCCTTTCTGACAGCACTCACAAAGTGTTTTATAGCTTTGAAATCTGGCAAAACAGTTAACTTTTTTTGTACTGTAACATTTAGTAGATAGTGCAGATAAAGATGCACTACAAAGAATTATGGTCAGTTGTCCACTTGGGTCTTGAGGTGAATTTGTTGGCATCCATGTCTCAAACACATAAAAAAGATGGTGAGGATCAGCGAACTGATCATAATCCTCTATATTAAACATTTTTACCCAATTTTACTGACCTCTGGTTCCTAAATCTCTCATTGCTCCATTTTCCTTAATACCACAGTATTCAGAATATCTAAAATAAAATTTCCCTTCACCAGTTGGGTCTCTTCTTTCCAGTAAGGAAAATCTCATGGTAATCTGGCTGTGATACTTCCTGAAATAGGTACAAGTGATTGTTGCATTGAAAGTCAAGCAGCTTTTGTTTGAAAATTTGTTACCACAGTATGTTTCACAGCAATGTATTGTATAATGCAAGCTAGTGGAACACATTCCTAGGGTTTTTGCCCTTTTCTCCACTGTAGTGTAGCTGTAGAGTTGGTATATAAAATAAAGGGGCTTCCCCCCACATGGGAGATGCAAAAGGGCTTGCCCCTGGAAAAAATATTTTTTTGTGTTTTTATCTTATGGTTGTAATACTACAAGTATGTGGGTTTCTCAGTTTGAACCCTAACTTCTAATATGTTGTGTGGTCTGAACGTGGGTTGGTTTGCAGTTGCACCGACAGTGGTGCGCTCTCATTTCTGCCATACCCACTCCATGAACATGTTAACAATATTGTCAGTGATTTCTTGTTTCTAATGGAAGCCATGTTGAGGGCACACCCCTAACCTGCTCTCTCACACTTAGCATTCCTCTCACCCCACATCATCTCTCTCGAGATCCCAGGTGGTAATCACACTTGAGCTGTCTGGGTCATAGTCAGGGCTTCATCCCTTTGTACCACAGAATCAATTAAAATATACATTAAATAATTTATTAAAAACAAGATCAACATTTCAAACACAGTACTAATTTATCATCTAGTTTTAGTAATCAGAAGCCCAATGGCTGGTGATTTAAATTATTATCTTATGGAAGCAGTAGCTAAATGCTGTGCTAGGTTGGGTGCTAAAGCGAAATTATGCCAAAGTGTTCAAATTAGTCTGGTCCCATTTCTTGACAAAAATAAGAACACAATCTTGCTAA
This sequence comes from Protopterus annectens, assembly GCF_019279795.1. Taxonomy (NCBI): domain Eukaryota; kingdom Metazoa; phylum Chordata; order Ceratodontiformes; family Protopteridae; genus Protopterus; species Protopterus annectens. The sequence continues at coordinate 330,648,272 of NC_056750.1, forward strand.
ATCAATAAATGAGAACACAGTCTTGCTGAATCAGTAAAAGAGAACATGATCTCGCCGAACAAATAATCTCCTTCTATAAATCATAGGTTCTTGAAAGCCATGCTTCTAATTCTTATGAGTAGTTATATACATTTCAGACTCTGAAAAGGCATCATGTATCTGAAACTTCAGTTCTGCTTTTAATGTCATGTTTTGATGTTTTATACCCCTTAGAGTTCCAAGCTTTTATTAACTTCATTCAGACAACAGCTAGAAGCAGCAGCAAGAGAATTCACATTATGATTATTTTTCCAACTGGGATTATAGTCAGTGAGGAAATGTTCTCTCTTACATCATCCCTAAAATTTCTGTTCAAAGGAGCATTGCTGGACACCCATCAAAGCAAACTCTGCCTTCTACAGGAAAGAACATGCAGGCTGGTATAAGCAGCACAAAAACTTGTCAAGTGAACCCATGCACTGGCTTACATGTAACGCCCTGGCAGTAAAACAGTATCAGTCCTCACAAATGCATTAGCAAGTCTATATGTGCAGAGCTATAACAAAGGTGGGTAAAGGAGGTAGCTGTCATGGATGTTAGTTGTTAGAGGGCAGGTGGTGATGGTGCAGGAGTGCAGTACTTGCACTGATTTAGAGAGCGGTGAGGATATTACAGCTTCATAAATGAATGATGCTGATGCTGCATTTGCAGTTATGGCTGAAGTTCTCAGTATGTGAGTATTTGGTAGTAAACCCAGCTTGCTACAGCAGTTACAGCAGCACAGAAGAGCTTTAGCTATTTTTTTTTGTCTTCAACTTTTAGTTTGGAGAACCACGCAGGCCAGCAGTTGACTTAGTTATGGTTCTGTAAGTGGGGTGCTTTCTGTTTGTAAGCAATTGTAATATCATACTGAAAATGGAATAACCAGATAAAAATAATACTAATATTTACAGTTTAATGCTTACCTTGTCTCGTAATTCCTCCGTTTGCCTTAGTTGTTTACGTTGATTGTAAATCGTGTTAACCAGCTCTTGGTGTTGTTCCCATGCCAATCTCTGGTCATCCTCAAGAGTCTGAATGTATTTCTTTTCCTTTTCACTCTCTGCTTGATTATCAACCTTAACCAAAGGAAAAATAAAAAAATAATAGGAATACTAAATGTGCCCGTACTACAGTAAAAAGTTATTGCAGAGATCAGCAACAGTTTATGGATCTGATGCACTGACTTTAACTTATGAGTAATGATGATGCTAGGGAATAACAATATAAATTGGGTTTAGCAAGCAACATGCTCCAAATAAACTTTATCCAGTCTGCCCTGGTTTGATACCCACAACTGATATTTGCTTACTGTGTGACTTTAAATGAGGTATGTAGCCAGCTTAAGTCTTCAGAGAAAAATAAGCACTTGGCTCTAGCATGTAGTTAACAAACAGTAAAACTAAAACAAATGAAAGTAAAACTGAAATAAATCATGAATTTCCCACTCATGCTTACAGATTTGGATCTACTACAAGTGCTCATGTACTAATAGCTAACAATATACCTGCTCACTGCCACTTGCTTGAAAAACCAAGAGCTCATACTCCCACTAGTCCAAGCTCTCTTTTCTACATAGCCCTCCCAATACCCAATCCTATAAACTACATAGCCCTACCAGAACCTAAACCTTAAATTTAAAACTTCCATGTAGTTACCAACCTGACTCCTCAGTTCCTTACCCTAAATGTCCACTCTTCCTACCTAATCCTAAAGCCCCCAGCTGCTCCCTAAATCTAACACTCCAACATTCTTTTCCTAAACCTAAAGTCTACAATCGCTCCCCAGCTCCAAATGTCCAACCCCTTGCTAAACATAAATTCCCTGATCACTCCCTAACGCTAAAACTCCCCTACCACCCCCTAAACCTAAAACTCATGGCTCCGTAATCCTAAAATTCCCCTCCTGCTCCCTAACTTTAAATCTTCCTCCCACTTCCTAATCCTAAACTTCTCTTCCACTCCCTTCCCACAATGCTTGCCCTAACTCATATTCAAGCTCTAGCACAGGCAGCATCCCACACAAGCTACAATGCTTGGAACTCGAGTGCCTGTGGAACACCCTATAGATTTATATTAGCAATTGACTTGTTGTCTATTTTACTATGATGCAACTAAAGTTTGTGAGGAATATATATTACTTAAAAAGCATTCTACTTTACAGAAATAAGTGCAGATACTGAGCTGAGGATCACCAAGAAAGGATGATATGTTGCAGTCAAATGCAAGATTGGTGACTCTTCAGCTAGCCAGTCTGATCTGTTCACATTTCATCTTCTGTTTTCTAATACCGCAGGTTTTAAATGCACTCTCACAGGGAACTCTATCTGGTATATCACAGGTATCATATTTAAATGTTAAAACTGTATTTGAAATGTCTTAGTGCATTTGTCACTTTCTTTGGTTAATTCCTGCAGAAGAAAAATGATGAAGGCATAATTTGTGGTTCTTTCCATATTTTTCTTGTCACGTTCCACACAAAGTACAAAAGTATAAAGAAATATAAGGTGAAAAAAATAGTATGCTGCAAAAGAAACAAAATTAACATGACAACCTAGAGGAAGTTGGAGTCCAACCTATATATTAGTAACTACAAAGAAGGTTAAACTATAGATGATATCATGGAAACAATACTATTGAGAAATGACACTGATATTATCAGAAAAAGAAAAAGCAGATGGCATTTTATTTTCATGACCAATAACATTGCAAGACTACGTCCTTTTTTTAATTTGTATAAATACAAAATGTTTTTCCAAAAGGGAAGCATTATTTTAGAAGTCAGACTGTCAGTTTCTAAGAACACTAGCAGTCTGAACATCTGACCTTTTATTACAAATTGTAACATGTTGGGCTTATGTTTTCTTAATATTTATTGATTATTACAAATATGTCACAACTTTTATTGGATATTTATATTTTGTAAGAGATTATTACAATTTAATTTTGCATCAGATTTTTGGACACTTTGTCCTTAGGATGAGTTTTATCCTAATAAATAAATACATGGCACAATTTAAAAGATTTGGTCTTGCAGAAACATTGAATATGTGTCCAAAAAAGGTACAGAGTACATATTTAAGCATGTGCAGTTATTAAAGGGAGTAGGAATCTCACACTTCAGTTCTACCATACAAATCATAAATAATTCCTTATAGGTCATTTTAAATATTTAACTTTATATAAAAGAAACATTAGCATTAGGTAATACTAGAATAGCTGCATAAGAAAAGCAGCATGTGTAACTGTACGTTATTTATTTATTTATTTTAGATTTAATGGGTCTTAAAATGTTTAGTAACATAAATAAAGGTCTGCTGGCCTTTTGTTATCTGAAGCAGGCAGGCACATTAATATGACTACAGTTGTCAGAAAAAAAGTCAGTCTGAAAGCTTTAAAGATTATTAAATTTCTGTAAATAAAATACAATATAATCTTTAAAAAATAAATTCAGTTACTTTAGCAATAATGGGATCTGAAAACACATTTTCAACACAATAATGAGTAATTAGCAATGGCAAGAATGGACTCAAACGATCCAAGTTTCATTTGCATATAATATAATTATTCAAAATAACAGCTTGTTTTGGACCATTCAAAGATCAGTTGTATAAAAACCCATTCACAAAATGAACTTGCACACTTACTTTTCCTTGTTCTAAGAGTCATTCCCCAGTTTTATTAAGTCAGACACTTACTTTTCCTTCTTTTAAGATGCAACCTCTGTTTCCATACCCATATACTATAACTGAGCACTTTATTCAAGAGCCATGTTAGCCAATCTTCCAAAGTCTGGGTGTCTCATACTAGCCTGAGGGCTGCAAACTGTGATAAACATCCTATAGCTGTCTCCATCTTCTCAGAGGTGGTGCAACTGCAGAAGTAGTATATTTACAGATTGAATTTGTGGGAGCAAAGCTCCTATATCATCTCCCACCAAGCACTTTAAATTCAAGTGTTATAGCACTTGAACTGCAGCAGTCAAAAGGAGAGGTAGGAGCATCTGATTGGAAGGTATGATGGCATTTGTAAGCCTGGCACTAGCATAAATTAAAATCCAAAATAGTTCTGATACCAACCACATGTTTTGGAGCTGGTCTGTTCTGTTTTGTAATGCACTATTAAATCAGGATGTCTGGTTTCAGGGAAGAAAATTGACAGGTGCTGCAGTATCTCATCACCTTACCAAGCATGGTGGCTCAGAAGGGCCTGTGCTTATGTTTCTCACCTCTATTATTTAACAAAAATTCAAGTCACAGAATAATGTCAAGCTATACAGCTCATCACCCTGTAATAAAACAGACTCTTTAAAGCTTTCATAACATTTGGGTAACTGGCCACACTTGTCCAGAGTTCTCTTTTTTGACTCTTGAACGTCTCAGTACATTCTTACTCTGTTTATAAAGACACACAGATGGACATAAGCAGATAATATACTTAAATAATTTCTGGGACTCTGGGTCTTAAGAATCTCTCACTTCCTACTAAACCAGTATTACGTGACCGAGTTCAGGGACAAACATGAAAATGCTATTTCAGAGAACATATATTTTTTTAACAAGAAACATCTTTACTGAATTATGATTTATGACATAGGCAATCACACATTTATATAAGTGAAAACAAACCATAGTGACATATGTTCAGTTGCAAACATTGTACAGTACATATAATCATATATACAGTCATTGTCAATCAAACATTACATAGCTCATTCAATTTCTTCCCTCTCTTAAACCTCATTCCTCCTCCAAAATATTATTCTACATATTTTCTTCCTTCAATTAGCTAATTTTTCTAGGTAATTTGCTCCTACCCTTTTCTCAAGATCCTACTACCAGTTCTTTTATCTCTGTCACTATATTCACTACTTCTAGTATGGTTGGTTTAGACTATGATTTACATTTTCAAGTATTTGCTTTTTGCCAGTGGCGGCTGGTGACTTCAAATAAAAGGGGGGCTGCAGGAGATAGCTGAATGGGTGGGGTCAATGGGAAGGTGTGCGGCCAACTAGAAAGGAGAGGAGCTATGCTCAAAACCACAACAACTAACTTTAATTAAATATGCTGCCCTGGGTGCCAAACCCTCATTATGAAAGTCCAATCAAGACAAATGAAGTGTAAAAGAATAGAAATATTTCAATGCATTGGCTGCATGACAGCTTACTTAATATCTATATGGAAACAAAAAGGTTGTGAGGCATGAAAAAATAAATTACTTTTTAAATACATTACTGGAATGCCAGTCAAAATCAGTTATAAGAAAAACAAGCAGCACTCAACTCAAACTGCTTCTCCTTGCACTACAGTTCTAATTATAATTTATATTCAGCTTTATTAAAGTACCAAGTAACATGCTGAAAGTAGCAATCTCTGTGATGCCCCCACTTGTAAAAATGTTTCTTATCCAAAAATGACCTGCTGCCTGACAACTATCTACTTGTTTCATGGGGAAAACATGATAAAAGTAGAAATGAAAAGCAAACCAGAACAAGCTCAAGATACATTGCTTAAAGGATTACTGTACAGGTTATGGACCACACATGAATGGCATTCTATTTAGTTTACGGGTAAAGCCCTCAGAGATCACTGGAAGTCTCCAACAAGCGTAATGAGCTTCTTAAAATAATGTAATCCTGTCCTTTATTACAAATACTGTCATATGCATTTCAATACCCAACGCTTATACATTATCTAGTTAAGTGTTATCTGCATGGCAACAACAGAAAGGTTTCAATGTTGGCAATTCTTTAACAGTATGCTTATTAAAGCTTACTTGCATGTTATGATCTCAGACAAGCTTACCTGATGGTCATTAAAACATTGCTACTTAAAACACAGAGCAACAGGCACTTTGAGTAATAAGCATAAATCAACAGTACAAAAATATGACAGAAACCAGACCATTCTGCAAAATCAAGAACAGATGAAAAGCCACTATAGTACTTGTGTCTACCTTGGACGGGGGGATACCCTGCACATTTACACTGCATAACTGCTCCTTGCCTTGCTTGTACACATCCAGAGTCACTACATGAGGGAGTGGGGTACAACACGTATGTCACAATTTGAAAAGTCTCTGGTTAACGGTGATGGCCCTGAAACATTTGTCATATCTCTCACCCTCAGAGCAAGAAATCTGGGCAAAGCCATACATGGAAGTGGGACAAAGGCCCAAAAATAAGGACAATGTTTAAATATTGCTCTTATAAACTTAGAAAGATAACTGAATAGTAGGTCTTGCATTAGTATGAATTTTCTGAAGGATATGAAATCTGAAACTTAAATGTCTGTCATTTTCTAACTTCATTCAGTCTTTAATGATTTACCACTAATTTACCAAAAAAAAACAGAATTTTATGAAAAATGGACAAAAAATCTGATGCAAAAATATAAAATAGCCACACAATACAGCTGGGAACCTGTCAAAGAAGGGACACTTTTTAATATTAGTACTGCTAACTTGAGCAGCTGACAAAATAAAAGAATCTACATGGATTTCTGAAATAAAAGTAATCTATAACTCTGATTATTACAGTTATTTCTTAATTGTAAACCTTCCATGTTTTCTTCGAAAATTGCTATTTTGCAGAGGGATTATAAGGGGAAGAGCAAAATTTTGAGCCAAATTTGGGGACAGTTGAGAGGTTTGGCTATGCTTAATTCTATAAAGCAATTTATTTGCATGTACCTCTCAACCTGTTAATGCAATAAATCTGGACAAGGCCAAATATTTTGGGGGAACATATAAACAGTACTAAAAATTGCTCTTGTATAAACTGAGACAGTTGATAGAATAACAGGTCTTATTTTAGCATGCATTTTTCTGAAGGTTATGAAGTCTGAAACTCAGTGTGTCATTATTTAACGACTTAATTCCTAAATGATTTTCCAAAAAAAACACAAATTTTATGAGGAACAAACCAAAAATAAGAAGCAAAAATCTATTCATTATGTGAAAATCTGGACAGTTGGGAGGTATAGTTTAGCTGGGGCTGTCTTTGAGTTTGCCGCCCTTCCCCCACACAAAAGCATGGTCGAATGGAGCCCTTCCCCCTGCAGTCATTCCAATGATCCATTACTTGGCTATTTCACTCCATTTACCATAAACACTACTGTGCATACTGCTTTACTTCTATGATGATTTGGATTTAATTTTAAAGTTTTATTTTACATTTTACAGCACAAACACTAAGACATCTGCTAAACAAAGCAATGCAGTCTCACAATGAAAACAGGCTTAGCATTAAAAACTTCTCTGCCCTTGAAACTCACATTCAATGAAACATCATTGAAACCCACATTCAAAGAAAATACATCTTGCCAGTGGCAGATAAAGATTAACTGTGGGCTGTTTTCAAATCATAGGCCCCTTGGACATGAAACATACATGTGCTCTTTGATACACCTTCCTGATTGTACTAAATTATATTCCTTGTACAATACAGTACAGTTGTTAGACGGCATTTTAAATTTATTGTTTTAAACATTTTTCCAGTAAACAATGAAACAAAATGCATGCACCAATGACAAAACTACCCAATTCAGAACTTTTCCATCATAAAAGTCTACTCAACCTTCTACAGTCCACCAGTATCAGTAAATATGCACAATCTCTGAAGTAGTAAAAGTCATCTAAATAATTCCACATTAAAGAAATCTGTAACAATGAAGAGGTTGCTGCTAGCAAACAACTTTATATGTCATTGTTTATTCATCTACAAATAAAGTGCCTGTTGTCCTTGAGGAATAAATTGCCTATGTTGCATGCATTAAAAAACATGATAAGCTAGTAATATCACCATAGGGATTGTATGGCAAACTGATAACAGGTTCATAGTTACTACTCTAGGTATCTTTGCCAAAAAGGACTGCAGCATCCACCCACTTTACAACACAGTACAGTATCAGCAATGCATCTATCTACTGTGGGAGTAGAACCCACAGCCTTCTGCATCAAAAGCATGTACACTACCTGTTGTGCTATTAACAATACAAGCAAACTCAGAATAAGCAGCACTAAAGGTTTGTTCCCCTGCAGCTCTCAGCTCCTTGTAAAATCTACTCAACACGCAGTTGTATCTCTGAACTTTGCAGCATAAGAAATCTGGAAAAAGCCGAAATTTATTGGGGGGGGGCAAAAGCCCAAAAACCAGGGACACAACATTGCTTGTATAATATTGGAAAGTTGCTAGAATAAAATGCTGTGTTACCACCATACATTTCACTGCCACATCTTTAACCCAGGGGACCCTGTGCAAAACAGTCACAGAAAAATACCACTATGCCAAATCAGCTGTTTTGTGAAAGAGAGGAAGACAAACTTAAATGGCTACCATTTAGTGAATTCAGTTCTCACCATAGCTGTCAACTTCTTGGCACAAAACACCTGAACAAAGCCAATAATGGGGGGAATACAGCCCCCAAACATATTCAGTGAATTCAGTTCTCACTATAGCTCTCAACCTCTTAGCAAAAACATGTGGACAAAGCCAGTAATGGGGGGAATACATCCCCCAAACATTCAATGAATTCAGTTCTCACCATAGATAACTCTCAGCCTTAGCACAAAATACCTGGACAAAGCCAATAATGGGGGAATACAGTCCCAAAATAGGGACAAATTTCAAATATCCATGTTATAAACTTAGAAAACTGCTAGAACAGTTTTGTGTTACCATGTACTTTCTGAAGAATATAAAGTCTAAAATTCAAATGCCTGTTATTTTTAAACATTTAACCAGGAAACTAGTCTGACTTGGAACAAAAGGCAATTTTCAGCAGAGCAGGGAGAAATGCCAGATACATCTTTGTAAGATGGGAGGACATACAGACACCACACAGAAGGCACCCCAGCCAAGAATCAAACCAAAGAACCTGTAGCTGTTAGGCAGCAATGCTACCAGTGCACCACTGCACTACAGACTTTGCAAGGAAAAATGTAGATACAGAAACCACAGATTTTATGAGGAACAGAACAAATATGAGGCAAAAATCTGCAATTTATTTAGAAATGGTGGTGGATAGGGAATTCAGGTCCTTGCCACCTGCATCCAAGATACAGGGTTCAAGCTTGAGTATCTCTACCCACCACCATTTGTTCTCTCTAGCCACCAGTATATAGTAACTGGGTCATTACACACATATACACACACACACATACACACACACACACACACACACACACACACACACACACACACACACACACCCTTTGTCCAGTGGTATAGTTATGAAGCCTTCACCTACCTGTTCGCGACCAAACACCTACCCATTTCATGAATGAAGCAAGCCCGCACTGCAGCCAGCAACCACCGTTTCATGAACGAAGCAAGCCCACAATCCAGAGAGCAACCAAACACCTATCTGAAGCAGTAATCCACGACTGAAGCGAAGCCTGTGCAATGAAAGTCCCGTGAGAGCAGCAGCAGCTCACCCCTCATTGGTTCTGCCTGCAGCCAAAGCAGTCCGGAGCTCCATTCTGTGCGGTCGTCACCGTACAGATTCCTGGATATCTCACAGCAATGATTGTTGGATACCTCTTTGTCTCTATCCAGACTGCTGATAAAGGCAGTCTAAGTTCTTCTAATGCCTCTGCACATGCGCAGAGGCATTGGGACTCGTGATTTTTTTTTCCATTTTTGTTTTCCAGTTTTAAAGATTTTTCTTTTGTATTTTCCAGGTGGGAGGGCTGCAGTCCGGCAGTCCGCTAGCATGAGCCACCCCTGCTTTTTGCCAGCCATCAGAATTAAACACATCAAGGCCTTACCATGTCTAGGAAATTCTGATTCTATATCATAGCTCAAAAAAAATCATTGCCTTGGTTACAACAATTTGCTCACCCAATATTTCTGACAGAGTAGTCTGCAAGGAATTTTTAAAGTCTGGCAATTCATGACACTCCCAAAAAATATGTTCCCAGTTACCCTTTTCTTCCTCATCACAAGTCCAACATTTGCAAACTACCTGAGGAAAAAAATTTTGGAGTCTGCTTGGGGTATAAAAATACCTATGCAAACACTTACAAGCACAAATCATAAATCTTCTAAACCTCATTGCATATTTAGGATACATACGCTTATCCTCCCATTGTTTCTTTGTGAATTGCTTATCCAGTCCTTCTTCACAATCCTTTCTATCTTCTTCTGATTGATCCCTATAGTCATCATTCAATATTTTATATACCCTGCTAAGTATCCCTTTTTAACAGCAGCTTCTGTTCAAGATTTTACTAAAAACTCTGCCAGTGTTGATCTGTTGTTCTCCTTGAGGATCTGCATCCAAAATCCCCATATCTCCACATTTCTTGAGCCCCCCCCACCCCATTTCATCATCATCACTCTCAATTCTGAATTATAGCTTTCTGCATGTGCTATGTAGAGGAGCCTTAACTGTGTAGCTCTGAAATACCCATTTAAATCAGATAATCCTAAACCGCATTGTTTTACTGGAAGGATCAACTTATCCCACATGACTCTTGTCCTCTTCCCCTCCCAGTAAAATCATTCAACTCATAATTAATTGCTATCCACAACATCTCCTCTTGTTGATAAAAATATTCTTGACCTGGGTATAAAACTGAACAAATTCATGTGTGGGTACATAGTTTACAGCTATTGCCTTTGTTTTATCTCCATCATATTTGTATCCCAAAAAGACTTGAAACTGTCTCAGAATGTTCCACAACACTAAAATGTCCTTTTCTGGTTTTATCAGCTACAAAATAATATCATCCACAAAAAGAACTAACTTCTCCTGATTACCATGCAAATTATAATCTTGAATTTCTGAGTCCCTTACTTTCTTTGTCAATGCTTCTAAATATAATGCAAATAACAAAGGGGAAAGAGGACACCTCTGCCTGGTTCCTCTGTTCAAAGAGAACTTATCAGAGAGGAAACCTCCACTTTAATTTGTACCTCTGATACCTCAAATATCCTCCTAATTAACCTTATTAATGCGTCAGGGGAATGCAAATGCTTTCATTGCTCTGTTTATAAAATCCCAGCTCACTCTGTTAAATGCTTCCTCTGCATCAAAACCCACTGGCAGCAGTGGCGTTTTCTTACATTCTGCTTCCCTCTAGATCATAATTGTTCTACTAATTTTGTAAAATGCTTGTCTCCCCTCCATAAAACCACATTGATCCATATCTATCAATTTTAGCATAAACCTTTCCATTCATTTAGCCATTATAGACATAAAGACTTTATAATCATGGTTTAGAATCAAAATGGGCCTGTACAAAGCTGAATACATTCAGCAAAGCTCCTGAGGTACCAACACAGATCCTACCCACTAGCCCTTTGTATTTTGTCCACTTCTCCGGTCCTCTACTTTATCTGGTCCTTCCTGTCCTCTCCCTGCTTTCTGACCACATCAACTTAGCTAGCATTATGGACGGACAATTTCCCACAGTTTCTCCAGCCAGCCTGGTTGACTTGGGCATCTGGAGGCAATGTAACAATTGCCTCATTTACACTGACAACCCACTTCTTCCAGTCCAGAAAAATTCATTATGTGAGAGATGCATCTATATCAAGAACCTAAAATCCAGGCTGTCTTGATCACCAGTCAGTTCATCTGATACTAATCAGGTTGTCAGCATGCACACCTCACCTCCTGCATCTATCAAACCAACAACAATAAACCTACATATGTGGAGGTCCTTAACAGAAGCTTACCTAAACATCAGAGACCTCCCAAACACAAACACAAGCACAATTCACATAATAGTCCAAAGAGGAACATCTCAGGTGATATACACTCACATGGACTGTGACAGAGTCATACTGGTATTTGTGATCCAGTGACCTGCATGTGTGATTTGGTGAATCCTGGCTCTCGACAGACAGCTGACCATGCCTTTCTCCTTACTTAGCCTGGTGAGACATTTCAGTATCTGACAATCAAGTCTCCTATAACCAAAAGTTGTGTTATGCTGTCATATGCCTTATGGGCTTAGATGGTGAGACACTGTGGGATGTGTCAGTATGTGCCTTGTTTGATGCTGTTTTTGTTGAGTGCTATAGAGGTACTTTTTAAAGTGCAGTGTCTAGGAGGTTTTTGTGGTGCTGATATTGCATTTAAGAGCCTCATCATATGTGGGTGTATGTACCTGATCCTTACTGTGTGAGGTGGGGAGAACATGTGTGTTACTGACAACCTGATTCCATTATAGGTGCTTGTATGTGAGAGCCTTGCTTCCAGTGGCATTCTATAACTACGTCTCTGACATGCTGTATCTTTTTGTTGGAGAACTAGGTAGTTGTCAATATATATATATATATATATATATATATATATATATATATATATATATATATATATATATATATATATATATATATATTTATATATATATATATATATATACATATATATATATATATATATATATATATATATATATATATATATATATATATATAAGGGAATTGCTACATTGCCTTACAATGCCCATATCCACTGCAGTAACTGCAGAGATGGCATGGAAGTTATGTCTATAATTATGAATCCTTATTACATGTTCTACAAGGGGATGGTGTTGGAGAGGTTTACACCTGGCTAGCTTGGTTGCTGTAGACCAAGCATGAGAGTTGGGTGGTTTTCAGTGTGAACTAGCTGCTTCATAAGTAGTGAGGAATTTTTAAGGGGAGTTTAATAGGGAAAATTTCAATTCTAGGTGCCTGCACCTACACAGAGCACTGCCAACTGCAACATCACTCAAATGCAATAACTTTCATCAGGCACAGAAAGTATCAAAACAAACAGCCTAGTCCTCAGCCAATAATAACAACACTCTTTAGGGCTTCAAGCAGAGAATCCCAACTCAGAGGAGACTTTGTTACCTCTCCTGCCACAAGGATGGCAGACAAAAGACTCTTTCATGTAAAAACACTGTCTAGGTGCCCAAAAAGCTGGAACTAGTCTAGTTATAACTAAAAAGCCAAGCAGAAGTGTAGGAATAAACAGTAACAACTAAAGCACTAGAGTTGAGCAAGAAACTCAGCAAATAAACACAGATATCAAAGCAGCACAAGTAATAAGCAACTTAAATTGCGTTTAAGAGCTATTGTTTTAGATATTCAGACCTGGATAGATCTGGAACCAGTGTAACAGTCAAATGCAATGGTAACTGCAAATAAACTTTAAAATGCAGAACTACAGAGTGCACAGTTCTATACACTGAATAAATATCACAGCAACTGTAGTACAAATCTAGACACAGTGCAAATCAATACTTAAAAGTACTTATCTTACTGATAGAAATTAATTTAGCAGAATTCGATATAAAAAAATGCTGTGATTCCCCTTCCTCCCTACAGGAATTTTAAACCAAAGATTTCAAAATTATCACTTTTACCGCACCACTGACTTTGCCTGCTAAATCTCGTTGACCTACTGTGTCCTATGTGAACTTGGGCTATTGTGTTTGACCTTTGTTTGTCTACACATGGGCACCGACATTGCCATAATCTATTACCTTTTTTTTTTGTATTGTTTAAAAATAACATTTTTTCCTGTATTTTGATTTTGCAGGGGTGTTTCTTCCTCAGTTCTTTTACAAGTTTGCTTCACAACTACATAAATGATGACTAATAACAGGTTGTTTTTTTTTCCTGCCTGTCCCCAACCTCCCTACCATGAGAAATGACACGCCTGGGGGCCCCAACCACACAACTTATGTTATCTTGATATTTTTGTACACATGTCTGTCAACTAACAAAAAAGCTACAGCAAGCAAGCTAAACCAGGTAGGTAGGTACAATAAATAACTTCGTATTTTATCTTCAAAAAAAATTCAAAGATCTTAGTTACAGTAATAGTATTTTGTCAAAGTAACAAGCTCTATTTTTTCATTAAATATTTTGATATAATGCTTTCACCTGAACAGGACTGTAATATAACCCTGTTAGGACAAAGCTGTAATGAGAGAATTCTGTTCAGTGATAAAAATAATAGCATAATAAAGTCTCAAAATGAGGAACACACATATATATTACAACTTGATTTAGTATGACAGAGTAAAATTATGAGACAAAATCAGGAATATCTGTGAATCAGGAATAGTGAATAGTAATTTTTTTTAACTTACTGAGGTAATAAATAAAACTTATTTAGGTCTTCTAGGTATTAGGTGGCCTCCACTCCTCCCTGTACTAATAGATACAGGGAGCTCCCTTAATCATCATTGACTGTGGGGGACCCCAAAAGCTGTTTTCTGTTTGAGGAAAAAAAGAAGAAAAAAAAAATTTCTTTCTGACTGCTTTTTTTAGCCTGGATGGAGTATATATTTACCCTGTTAGGTAAACTGATAAAATTTTGTTTAGGCCACTTTTTGGATTAAAAGTGGGAAAAATGCTCTAGCTTCTGGGGGCGCTTAATGATGGAGTTTCCTAAAATGGTTATTTATTAGTATGCTAACTTGAGAAAGTATAAAAGAAGACAGGAAGAAAAAAAAAGCTAATAAGCAACATTGAATTTATTTTATTCATCATTTCTGTTGCATCATGTTCAAAAAAAAAAAAAAAAAAAAGAAAAAAAACTTTAGGTTATACAGTATCATCCCTCTGACTGTTGCCTGAATCTGACTTTGCAGAATCCATTTGGTGGCCATAGGAACTAGATGAAGAAGAGAAGCACTGTGTCCTGGAGATGGTCGTAGTGAATAGTAATTTGTTAAATACTTAAATTAACTTCAACTGAATGTGGATGACTGACCTGGACTGCACAAGCCTGCTGTCTGCTCTCACTCAAAATTGATAAGTTTGTCTGTCCTACTCTTCCTTGAATGTGAAATCCATGTTAAGGGAGGGAGGATTTCAACAGTGATAATACCAGGTCAGCAAGACTAGAAGAAATGTGTCACAACGCAGATCGTACAAAAGGAAGCACTTCACTAGCTATATAAGAGAACCGCTGACATTTAAGGAGGCGCAGAGGAAGTTTTAATTATCTATTTATTTATTTGTATTTGTTTTCTGGGGTAGAACACCT
This sequence comes from Protopterus annectens, assembly GCF_019279795.1. Classification (NCBI taxonomy): domain Eukaryota; kingdom Metazoa; phylum Chordata; order Ceratodontiformes; family Protopteridae; genus Protopterus; species Protopterus annectens. The sequence continues at coordinate 330,663,288 of NC_056750.1, forward strand.
ATCTCTATGGACCTTTTTCAGACTCAGCTGCAGAGCAGTGGTTAAGTGACTTGCTCAGAGTGACATAGTTAGACAATTGAGACTGAGGGAATCCAACCTTCCACCACTGGATCATAACAGCTCTAAATCTTCTAAGCCAACTGCTAGACTGCTCAAGCTGAAGTTGAAAGTTGTGTGAGGAAACTTTTAGAAGAGTAATTTGTTGTGCCTAGAAAAGGAGAGGTGTATGAAAAGGAAAGATTTGTTAGAACTGTATTTGATGTCTGGAATAGCCAGGCCTGGTAGCTGGAAGACCTCATCTTGGGAGGATCTTGGGCAGTGTGTGTGTGTGTGTGTGTGTGTGTGTGTGTGTGTGTGTGTGTGTGTGTGTGTGTGTGTGTGTTTGTGTGTGTTGAGACTGATTTTAGATTTGTGTTAAAATGATAGTTTTGTAATCTCTGTTAATTTCACAGAAAATGTACTTATGCATGGGGAGCAGAAAGATCCCAGGTTTGCCAATACAATATGTAATTTATTGCCATCCCTCTGTGGATTTTGTTTCAATGTTTTGGCTCATGCAATAAATATTTTGGAAATTTGTATTTGTTGTTGACTAGTTCAGTCACTCTCTGAATAGTCAAATTCCCTGTAGCAATTGCATTTTCATTGTTTTTTTTTTTATGCTTTAGAATTTAGTCAGGAAATTCTCATGCTCTTCAGGGGACACAAGACTATGCACAGTGGATTCTAATAATACTACAGTTAATACCACTGATGTCAATTATTGTTTAAGCAATTTCTTCTCCCAAAATGTTTTCTTGGTTCTTGGCTTTTAAGTATGCTTTTATATTAACTGAAATGCCCCCACCTATCCTATGAGATCTATGACAAATAATGTGTATCCTAGAATATGCAATATGCATTCTGGATCCTTAAACCATGTTTCAGTAACTATACAGATATCAATATCCCTAGAACAGAGGAATGATTGTCTCAACCATTTTATTGTTGAAACTTCTGGCATTTATCAAAGCAATCTTTTGTCTCTGTTTTTTTTTTTTTTTTTAATTTGTTGTTCTAGGTCTAGGGCCTTCATACAGACTTAGAGGACTCTTCTGCCCACTCAGAACTTGCAAATGAATGATATGTCCAATCCATGCACACTTCATTTGTCTCATGGTACATGCAGACATGGAATTAAGAGGAAAATTAACAAGTCACTTTTGGTTTAGTGGCTTGTCAGGTACAGGCTAAATAAATTTGAGTTGTGGGAATAATGAATTACAGTTACTCATGCTAAATCTCTTTGCCATATAAAGGCTTTTTTTTGTTTTGTTTAGCAAATGATCCTCTATGTTCTGCTGTAAAATGCTGGAATAAAAATTTTAAATTAAATCTAAATCTCTATGCACATAATAAGTGTAAATATGGAATGCTTTTTGAGAAATCTGACCATTATTTTATGGTAAATAGGGAGAGACAGACAGAGAAATAGACACTGGTAAGTAAGATTCTGGTAACAGAAGGAAGAAAATCATAGCAAACGTAGGCGGTGCAGCACCCAGCAGGATAAAAGCAGGCCAGGCATAACAACAACAAACCATTCTTTGGCTATGTCTGCAACCTCAAAGGCAATACATAATTGTGATCAGAGTTCATTGCAAATGGAGTCACCTGTACTGAGCCGGAAGATATAGCAAATCTACTGGCCAATAAAGTCATCTCCAACTTTACCCCTCTCTCCCCCTCAACTTTGCCTCAAGAAATACCATCAAATATAGCTCCCCCTACAATCACTAGGGAACAGGTCCTTAATGCTCTCTCTAAGGCCAAGAACACTGCATCAGTGGGCTCAGACAATATTCCAGGATGCCTTCTAAATAGCATGAAACATGACCTATCATGCCCTCTGGAATTGCTATTGAACTGTAGCCTCCAAATAAGCTTCATGCCTCATGAATGGAGAACAGCAACAGTCATCCCTCTGCAGAAAAGTAGGCCATTTACAGACCCTGGAAACTACAGACCCATAAGTCTCACTAGTCTTGTATGTAAAGCCATCAGAAGAATTATCATAGAAATGATCAATAGTGATATAGTAAACTTCCAGACACTGGACCCAACTCAGTTTGTTTTCATCAAGGGCAGATCATGCCTCCTCAACCTGGTGGATTTCTTTGAGAAGATCACCAAAGCAATGGATCAGGGCTAAATGATTCACACTGCCTACCTTGACCTGGCCAAGGCATTTGACACAACACCCCACTCGGGCATTGTTGACAAACTCAAGAGGTTAGGTACAAACCCATATGTCACCTGGTAGACAGCCAACTGGCTCACAGACCGGACCCAGGAAGTTAGAATCAGGGAGTCCACCTCTACAAAAAGGCCATTCACAAGCAGAGTCACTCAGGGATTGATCTTTGGACAGCTCCTTTTTGGCTTTTACTTCTCTGAGGTCAAGGCCAATGTCACTGGTCTCTGGCTGACTAAATTTGCAGATGATTGCAAATTAGGGGCTGTCATTGAGTACCACACTGACACAAATGTTCTCTAGCAAGAGCTGACACCGACAAACAATTGGTGTTAGAGCCATGGACTAAAATTAAATGCCAAGAAATGCAGAATAGTATCCTTCAGGAAGTCATCCACCCATGGTAACTATCATATTGACAACACTCCCCTTAGAGTTGACTGAGTAGGCAGGGACTTAGGGACACACATTGTCAGTAATCTAGCTTTTAACAGTCATGTATCTACAGCAGTGAGGAAATCATTCTATGTTGTGGAGCTTATAAACAAAGGTTTGGCATCTAAGTCCAAGGAAGCCATTGTTTCACTGTATTCGACATTCATCAGACCTATCATTGAGTACAACGCCCCTTTTGGTAAGTACCAAAGCAGGCATATCCAACAACTGGAACATCCATACAGATTACTCACTAAAAGAATACAAGGCATAAGTAAAATGTCCTATGCAGACCACCTCAAGGCCCTATTCCTGTATTCTGTCTCCTACAGGCTTTTGAGGGGAGATATATTCCTGGCATACAGGGCATTGTCATACCCCACCCTGATGGACCTCCTTAGTATTCACAGAACAAACAGCACCAGAATTACCTAATCTAAAGACTTAGATCTTGCCAGTGATATAAATATGACCTGCTGGAGAGACAGGTATGTATCCCAGACACTACTCCATGTCTGGGACAGGCTCCACATCGATGTGAAGCAGAGTTCTTCCCTAACCCAATTCAAGTGCAACTTGAGCGATTTGATGGGGAACAGGAAATTCATCCCTGGTTTGGCACCTATGTCTCTAATGGACACAGGCAACCTGTAAATGGTTCTTCTCCCAAGCCCCTACTTGTAAATGTTTCATCTCTCAAGCCCCTGTTTACAATTATCAAGGGTATCAGAACTTCTCAGAGATTTGGGATGCATGGCTAGGCTTAAAAACGCCTTGTGGTCATTAGCCTTGTTAACGCCTATGAACCTAAGATCAACAGTGTGTGCCTTATCTGTTACCCTTTCTGGGACCCCAATTCACAGTGATCCAGTTCTGCAAAGGAGTAAGAGAAACAGAAAAGTATACAAACCTAAAAGATATATTGACAAAAGAGAAAAGTGAAAGGAAAGTTGTTTAAACAGTCAGGTAGGAAATGAGACCAAAGCTTTCTGAGAAACAAATGAAATACAAGTAGAAGAAGCAACGAAGCAGAAAATGGATAGATAATGTACATTTACATTCTGCTGTGCTGAGAAATACAGGAAGAGCACAGGAAAGTAAGATATGAATATTCCAGAAGTATGCAGTCTGAGGGAATGAAGGAAAAGAAGGATGGGAGTAGTTCAAATTCTGAGTAATGGCAATAAAATAGAGAAGCAGAGGCACGTATGCACATACACACACACACACAAACACACACACACACACACACACACACACACACACACACACACACACACACACACACACAGAAACACACACGTTCTTAAGATCTTAAGCATAAGAAAATGATTAAACCTTAATAGTTTACATTTATATTATCAGTCTAATGTTATCAGAAATATTAATAGCTGTATTCTTTGTTATGGGAATAGTTCATATTCTGAGTAGTGGCAATAAAATAGAGAAGAAGAGGCACAAATGCACACACACACACACACACACACACACACACACACACACACACACACACACACACACGTAGATGTTCCTAAGATCTTAAGCATAAGAAAATGGCTGTACCTTAATAGTTTACATTTACATATCAGTCTAATGTTATCAGGAATATTAATAGCTGTATTCTTTCTTATTAAAGAAAAGAATTTTGATATTTGTTAGGTGCAGGATCTGAGAACAGAGAACAGAGAAATTCAATAATGAATAGACTGAAAATATAACTATGTGGTACTAAATTTTAGAAGAAGGTCAACAGCTAGGTGTTCTTATAACTTTAAGAACAGAGACTAGAGTGTTTAAAATCGTGGAAACTGTTATGAAGAATGCAGAATTTCCTGTAATTCTCTGATTTTATTATAATAATAAAAGGACCCAAGCTTGCAGTAAGTAAACACAAGATTTGTCACACATCTACTATAAAGAGGAGTTATTTCACCAATATATCAGATTAGTGACAGAAACAGACACATGAACATATTCAGCCGGAGTAGCTGCCAAACAGATGACTACATATATATATATATATATATATATATATATATATATATATATATAGATAGATAGTGAAGACTGGCCTTTACAGGTGGCATGGCTTTGCAGCATGGAAGACAATATATGGAACATCTGTTTACTGGGCTACAGGCACAGAGTCATACTTCTGAAAGTTCACTTCAACTGTCCCCACATCATACAGACATGTCAGCACTGTGTAGGATAAACAGGATTGTATAGGGAAAGGTAGTCCTGAAATTGTGGGCTGCTCCTCAACATACGATGTAGATATACAGCTACATATCTTAGTAATGATGGATATATGTTAGCACAAGCTTTAAGCAAGCACAGCACAGATCACTAAATTTACCTATATTCTGTTCCAAGGCAAGAGCCCACTTTCTTAACAACTGGATAAATATAGCTTACCACTGTACTGTAGAATGCAATGAACCCCCTGTGGACTGTCTCATGTTTGAAAACTGCTTCATTGCTGCTAGAAATGTTCTTACTGCTCAGTTGTTTCTACTACTAGTGCATTTCATTTTGTGGTTTGGCATTAAAACATTTTGCCATGGCTGGTAAAGCTGAAAATGTAAATCACTTTGCATTGTATGCAAATGTTAATGAATTACTATATTTTGGTGAAGCACAAAGCCACCATGAAGCACAGCTAGGTTCCATTGCATATATGTGATGTACACTGTATTTAGGCTCATGCAGGGTACTGGCAAATGTGTTATGCTTCAAGCATTGCTAGACTACACTGCTCACAATTCAGAATTCACTTTTCCAACATGGATCAAAGGCTGCCATTTTGTTCCTAATGGAAATGTAAAAATTAGTGGTGATGGCTGCCTGTGCTAATACTCCACAGAAACTGCCTTTCTGCTGTGAAAAGGAAAGCAAAATCATGCTCTTCCTTCTGCACAGCCAAGTCAGGCAAAGGTTGCCAAACCCTGTGTGGAGCTCTTTAGAAGGGTTTATGCCTGTTATGACCTGACTGAGGTACTTATTGAGGCCACTGCATACCCCAAACCAGCATGCAATGCTGATGACCTGTGGTATCACCTCCCTGAAGATCTCTGGCAGTGATAACCAAATGTAAGACAGAGACAGACCAAAAGATATAGTAAGTGCTTGACATTTGTAATGTTTTGCAAAGTGCAGTTTTAAAATGTGTTGTCACTATCATTCAGAGAAGTGGTGCTAATAAATGCTGTTTTATCTGATATATACCAGGACATAAAAGGATCCAAGTGAGTTATAATGGGGAAGTGCACTTATGATATGAGTTTTATTGGTGGCAAATACATTAATGTGGCACTGATGCATGTCATAGATAATGCTCTGAAAACCATTTACAGCTTCTGATACATTGCACTTACATGTGTAGCTGTAGCTGTACACTTTTATCTGTCACCCACATACACATGTGAGCAATAGCTTATGCATAATTTCATCTTTCAGCACAGTCAGTCAGAGAGATTAGCCCTAATAGATGTTGTGGGAAGCAAAAGAGACTTTCAGTACCTCAGGGCTAACTTGTATTGTGTATTATCTGCTGATCAGTAGTGAGTGCATGTGTGTGTGTGTGTGTGTGTGTGTGTGTGTGTGTGTGTGTGTGTGTGTGTGTGTGTGTGCTTTTCGGCTGTGATATACATTTCTGCAGTTTTTTTCTACCTGAGCATTGTGGGTAGTTGTAGCATTGTCCATATTCAGGCTTGTGTTTTGAGCCTAGTTATTTGTTTGTAGAGGCTGTCTGAGCACATGTTCCAGGCCCTCTTAGTTTAGCCAAAGCCATTCTTACATTTCAGTGAGAGGGAAGTGTTTATGGTCATTGGCTGATTGGGGTTACCTGGAGTTACCTGGACTATGGCTTGGAGTAAGCAACTCATTGGTTCTTTCGAGCTTTTTTTTAAAGTTGTTTCAGGTTTCAACTTTCTGTTACTTAAGAAGTTAACTTGTGTTTCTGCCATTTCACTCTGAGCTAATCAGAGGAAGAGCACTGAGCAAACCCTGATCTGTGATATATAACATAAAGTATCCTGTTTTTTGCTTATTTTTACGAGTTATTTATAGCACTTTTATTGTCTGCTGCATACATTTCTAGCTAATTCCACTGTGTGTGAGGTATTAACTGGAAATTTTCTACATTTGTTAAGCATCTGTTTGAGTTTGTTTGTTCTGATTTTTGTTTTTCACCCTCCCTCCCCATTGATATCCTGTTCTTATACTTGGTGGCTTTGCAGTTGCCCACCCCTACTGTAAATTTGATCTGGAACATTCCTCCCAGTCTAGTGTCATTACCTCATTCTACCTAATACAGGGACAACATTTGAGAAGGCCGACCCACTTAGTTTCTTAACCTTGAATTATCTTCTGCTCCTCCTTTCTCCCTTTCCACTTCACAAAAAAAAATTCTAAGCTTATTTCCTGCCTTTCCTTTAAGAAGTCCAGTCCAGATACAGATTTGCTGTATCCAGGACTGTTTGTAAGTTTCTGAGCCCCCAAGCCTTTCTGTGTTGGAGGGAAGCCTTCTAGCTTATCAGTGGGAGTGGTGAGCACTAGGTACCTTATCTAAAAAAAAAAACACTTTAGGCATCACCGCTTAGCTAGGGTTAAACTATTCCCGATGCCATAAAGTCTGCTCTTCAAAATTTCCCATAGAACTAGCCAGTTCTTTTAGTTTTAGCAATCAAATCTGTTTCTTTGAGCTCAGCAATTATTCAGAACTTGTTGTAAGCACTAAATAAGCTACAAATTATGACAGCACTCAACTTTCCTCACTTGTCTAGAGGATAACAATTTTTAGTACTTAATAAATAAGCACCTATCCAGGCATTTCTAAGGTTCAGCTCCCAGTGTTTTCTCCTGTCTACCTGATGAATCTGAGCATCCTGGGGCAATGCAGCAATTGCCTCATGTACACAGACAACCTTCTCCTCCTACCACCCAACACAACCTGTGAGAGATGCACTTATACAGCCAAACTGGAAGCAAAGCTCTCTTCACCTAAGACTAGACTAGACAGTCAAGAGGAGACGGTAAACACTTGCACCACACCACACTCATCACATAGTCCATCAAGACCTACACCACCAAAACACACACATAGAAACACAAAACACATACCTACATTCGCGGAGACTCTCAATAAAAATTTGCCCAAGCAACAGGGACCTCCAAAGCAGAAATGCAAGCAACCTCCACCTCCCCAACACAACTCAAATGACACATAGCCCACAAACTCAGTATGCCATTCAACCACAGCCCATAAGGCATAACAAAGTACCCAACACTCTAGTCATAGGTGACTCTGTAGTCAGGCACATTGATGTTCCACTCATCAGGCTAAACAAGGAGAAATTTACTGTCAGCTGCCTGTCAGGTGCCAGGATCTACCACATAATGCATGCACTCAGTTCACTCCACAGCAAGTACAAATATGACTCTGTCATTGTCCATGTTGGTGTGAATGACCTGAGATGTACCTCCCTGGACTACATGAAAAGAGACATGAAGAAGATGTCTGATTTTGTAACCCAGGCAGGTATGACCTAACCCTGAGTAGCATCCTGCCATCACCCAGTATGATACCACAGTACAAGGACAAAATGATTGACTTCTACAATTGGCTAAGCTTCTGGTGTCATTCTAAGGGGATCCAGTATCCTTCTGCCTGGGATGACATGATCGACAGACCACAATGCTTTGCCAGAGATGGCCTGCACCTGTCGCCCTTGGGATACTGGATACTGGTGAAGGCTCTTGCCACCCCTATAGTGCCTTCTTTAGGCAAGGTTCAAATAACAAATTCACCACCATAACAGGTACAAGCAAGCAAAATCTTAGGGTCATGCTACTCAATACTAGAAGTCTAATCCTCAAAATGCACTCCTTAAAATGGAGAACATCAGCATCTGTGCAATGACAGAGACCTGGTTCAAGGCTCCAGAGAGCACCCCTGCACTACCAGGCTAGGATTCATACCACACCTTTTGGCCACCTAACCTGGACCGAAACACTAAAGGTGGAGGCGTGTCCATATTCATTAATGATATCCACACCTCCAGACTAGTTGCTCAGCATAATGCATACAAAATTATCCAAGTGCAACTAACTCTGGGCAAGACCGCAATCCAAATTGTAGCTTGCTACTGATCTCTCACCATGCCCCAGATTTCCCACTCTTCATTTCTTGATACACTGGAAAATATTAGGGTACAACCTAATATCCTAATAATGGGTGATTTCAACTACCCCACCATTAACTGGGAAAACTACTCGTGTACCAACTCTTTTGCTCAACGTTTTCTGGAATTCATAAATTTCAACACCTTGAATCAACTTATCCACACCCACACGAGGGGAAGCAATATCCTAGACCTGGTCATTACCAACATGGGCAACCGGTGTTCCATACCAGAGGTCAATTCCTCGTTGGACAGATCCTACCACAAGCTAATCACACTAGACATCCACATCCCGCCCCCACTCCCCATTAGGGAAACCACCGTAAAAAATTTCTCCAAAGCAAACTTCACACTTCTTAAGACAGAAGTGGCAAACTTCACGACACCCATGCAGATGGACAGTAGAGGTACGACTACTGAATCCTACACAAATGCACTTTATAAGCACTTACACGAGTGCATGGATCATGAAATCCCTAACAGAACCAATATGCTATCCTCCAAAAAAAGGAAGCCAATCTGGTGGTCCTCTTCCATAAACAAACTCTACAATAGAAGAAAGAAACTGTTGCAAAAAAAGAGGAAAATCCCATTAATGGAGGAACTCCCTGGTCAACCTCAGTAAGAAGCTGAGATCCCTCATAAAATCCTCCAAAGCTAGTTACAAAAACAAAATTTCCACTGATTCTAAAGACAACCACAAAGCATTCTATAGCTATGTCAAGAATCTCAATGGCAACACTCAGATCTGCTCTGAGTTACAGCACAATGGCATTAAATATACAGAACCAACTGATATTGCCAACATCCTGGCAGATAGGATCAGTGCTAACTTTACCACCCTCTCACCCCCCCAAAAGCCCATCTCTATACCAGAAGAATGCACAGTTCCTGTATTCATGGCTGCACAGGTAAAAAACACACTCTTCAAAGCCAAGAACACAGCATCCATGGGACCTGACAACATCCCAGGCTGCGTTCTACATGAACTACAGAATGAATTGGCACCCCACCTAAGTACCATGTTCAATCATAGCCTCACCTCAGGTTTTGTACCCACTGAATGGTGCACAGCAACGGTTATCCCACTCCACAAAGGTGGAGCCACCATGGACCCCAGGAACTACTGCCCCATTAGCCTGATGAGCCTGGTCTGCAAGGCTATGGAACTATCATCGTGGAACTTATAAACAATAACATTAGTAATCTCCAAACTCTGGGCCCCACCCAGTTCAGGTTTGTAAAAGGCAGATCATGCCTCCTAAACCTGATAGACTTCTTTGAAGCAGTCACCAAAGCCGTAGATGAGGGTAAAGTGGTTCACACAACCTATCTAGATCTCTCCAAGGCTTTTGACACCATCCCCCACTCTGGAATTATAGATAAACTCACTAAACTAGGTATAAATCCCTATGCCACAAGATGGGTTGCCAACTGGCTCACTGAAAGAACCCACACTGTGAAAGTAGCAGACTCCAAATCCGACTTCAGACCAGTGAAAAGTGGAGTACCACAGGGTTCAGTCCTGGGTCCTCTCCTGTTTGGTATCTACTTTTCTGAAGTACAGGCTAACACAGAATGTATTTGGCTAATGAAGTTCACAGATGACTGCAAACTAGGAACCATAATCAAAACTCCTAATGATGTGGACATCCTACAAAAGGGCCTCACGAAGACAGATGCCTTGTGTCAAAGCCATGGCCTCAAGCTCAGTGACAAAAAGTGCATTGTCATCCCCTTTGGTTAAAAGTCTGTACCCATGAACTACCACATAGGTGGTAGTCTACTTAACATCGAATGTGTGATGAGACCTTGGGACACAGGTGGACAGTAGTCTATCCTTTGATAATCACATCGCCACAGTAGAAAGGAAATCCTTCTACGTGGCACACCTCATCACAAAAGGTTTCTCATCCAGGAAAAAAGAGGTCATTGTTCCCCTCTACTTGTCACTCATTAGACCCATTATAGAGTACAATGCTCCTTTTGGTATGTACCTCACAAGACATCTACAACAACTGGAAGGCCACAGAAATACCTTACAAAGAGGACTACCGGCCTCAAAAAGATGCCCTACGCTGACCATATCAAAAAACTTCAGCTTTACTCCATCACATATCGTCTACTCAGAGGCAATCTCTGCCTAACATACAAAGCTATGTCAAACTCAGACCTGCTGGACATCCTCCACTTAAAGAAATCCCAATCCCTCCAAGCTACATGTACTAGGGATCTAAACCTTGTCACCACAATAAACAGAACATGCTGGAGGGATAGATTCCTGTGTCAGAGACTTCCCATACTCTGGAACAAACTACCTATCTATATCAAACAAAGCTCCTTATTAGCACTCTTCAAGAAAAATCTTGATGATTGGATGAGAGATGGGAAATTCACCCCAGGGGTCACCTCTGTGGCTCTGCTCGACAGGGGCACAGGAAAATAATTTTCTTGGGTGACAAAAGCCAGGGTACCTTTTTGGCTAGGCTTATATAGGCCCTAGGGCCGATAGCCTAGTACCTACCTATGGTGGCAGTGAGATACTGTAAAAGCATTAAGAGGTTGTGGTACTAAAAGGATTACTAGTCTTTACTGAAAACTATTGTGTGCTTGCAAATGCAATAGTTCTAGCTGAGCTGTACAGTGTGGTACTTATTAGGACATAGCTGGTGCTAATCAAAGCACAAACTGGCAATTGCTTGGTTTAATCAATATACAATCACTGCTGATAAGATAACACTGTAAGACACTTTCCTAAGACTGCGGTGAGTAAATCCCTGGAGAGCAGCTGGCTACAGCTCAGCTCTTCAGCTGTATAGTGTGAACCTTATGTGGCTGTATCTAGTGCTGGTCATAGCCCAAGACAGAAGTGTTACTTTCATAATTATCATATTATTAATAATCTGTACATCTGAGCAAAAAACTGTAGCCCTGCAGTGGACAAAGCTACCATATCTTTACGGAAAATGGTAGAAGGTTCACAGTGCATAACACCACACAACAGGAAACCTGTGGCTGAAGTAACTACTGACAAAAGAATAATTTTGCAAGTAAGGAATTTTAAAGTCACTGTGCACTTGTTCAAAGGTGGACATTATCATAGTTTTTTTCTGAACAAAGTTTAACTTCCATGGGGTATAGGAGTTCTCTTTGGAGGGTTCAGATATAGTATCCTTTTAAAAATAACTTATCAATGAGTCTACATGTCATTGGAGGGTTCAGATAAAGTACTCCTTTAAAAATAACTTCTCAATAGGCCTACTGACAAAGGCAGTGCCTAGAAGGCAGACAGCAACAAAAGTGAGCAATGCATTTACAAGTAGACCATACCATTATAAAGAAGTTCAGAAATGTAACCTGGTACCTGATGACACCTGATATTAAAAAGGTGATCCATGCATGCAAGTATCTTCCCAAAAGGGAAACTTTTTTCTTTTCCTGTTAGAAATCAAAATTGCAACATTCAGAAGACAAAATGGAAAGATAGAGTTCTGTCTCAGAACTGGAACAGAAGGTCGTTATACACAGGAAGATGAGCAAACTGAAATGCTGTCTCCGTGAATGCAGAAAACAAAGGATATCTGGGCCAAAACAGTATTTGACAGAAAGTCTTTATTATTAATATTATTATTACTATTATTATTATTATCATTATTATTTTAGAACACTTTAAAGTGAAATAACTAGGAAATTTACATAAAGGATATACATTTCCCAGGGTGTTGTGAGCAAATGCATGTCACTACATCAGCATTCAGAACTGCATTTTCAATATAAAAATGCAGTTTTGTGGAACCCACAAACCTAATTTGAAAGAATGCTTTTTGTAGGACATAAGCTCCTTTGCAATCACACACCACCAAGCTTAAATGTACCAACTCCATGTTGATCATAAAACAGTAAAGAGGCTAAAAAGCACCTGTAGGTAAAGACCACTCCAGTCTTGAGCATATAGTATGACAGCACATCAAATCATATAAACCTGCAGTGGCAGTTTGGCAATATGAACATGTAACACAGCAATACACAAAACAGTAGTAGGTATCAGTTATCCATTAAACTGAGTGATAGTTTTACAAAGCAGACACACACACATATTAAAATAATGCTAATGGAAGCTGTCAGTTGACATGAAACTGTACATTGTCCACGGGACATAAACAGATCTTTGAATGATTGTCACTGTATTTTAGTTAAAGGAGAACTGCACCCAAATGTCAAGTTTTTCTTTCCAGAAAGTGATTTTCCTTCCCTGTAATCCAACACTAAAACATCACATACAGAAAAACAAGGTAAAAGGAATTGAAAGACCACCAAAACAGAAGAAATAGATAAATGTTGGAGCAGTATCTATGAAGATCCTGTGGAACATAACAAAGATGTTCAATTGATAGAAGAAGTAAAAGAAAGAATAAGAACTTTAAAGGTACAGGATATGAAATGGGATGAAGTAACAGCCAGAGAGACTGAAACAAAGTTAAAAAAAAGCTTCAAATTGGAAACCCCAGGCCCAGATGTAGTACCTAAATTTTTGTTAAAAGTATTAACATCTTTGCATGAAGATTTAGCCATGAGTAAGAACTATTTATATGGGCACCTCGAACAGACACCAACCTGGCTAACAATAGGAAAAGCAATACTCCTACTTAAGAGTGAACCTGCAAGCTACCCTAAAAATTATAGCCTATAACTTGCCTTCCGATGACATATAAACTATACACTGTAATTGATGCTGACAGACTTTATAGTCATTTAGAAGAAAATTCAGTTATGGCAAAAGAACCAAAGGGCAATAAAAGAAAGTCATATAGAACACTGGATCATTTGCTGTTAAATAAAGTCACAGTGCAGAACTGTAAAAAGGGGAAGAATTTAAGTATGGCATGGATTGACTACAAAAAAGCATTTGATAGTATTCCACATTCATGGATAAAAAGAGTGCTTAAAAATGTATAAGATACACCCTACACTGATCAACTACATTACAGTGACCACTTTACAATTAAGCCATGATAAAAGACAAATTTTTATTCCATGGATAAAAATCAAAGGGGAATATTCCAGGGTGACTCTCTGTCACTGTTGCAAATTTGCCCTGCCCTAAAATTTTTAGATGATATAAGAATGTCATTTGGTTTTGATAAATTTGCAAAAGGAACCTTTAAAGTGGGCAAACTGCAGTATAAAGAAAACAGTCTGGAACAAGAATGTGATATAAAACAACTTGAGCAAGAGGGGGTGTATGCATGTTTGGGAACTGATGAAGGATCAACAATAAAATATGAACAAATATGAATAAAATTTAGTAAGGAGTACTTTAGAACACTAAAATTAATCATGAAAACAGCATTGACATCTAGGAACAAAATCCAAGGTATAAACCAATTTGGTCTTCCTGTCTTAACTTACAGTTTTGAAGTGACTGGCCCCAAAACGTGCTGGATAGACTACATAGAAAACAAGAAGGATGTTTCATGCTCACCAAATGATTTATAAAAATCAGTGCATACCTAGATTATATATTCCCCATTCCGAAGGAGGGATGGGCCTCCTTGAAATTAATTACATGTACAGATCTGCAATCGTGGGACTCCACACATATCTGCTGACCTCACAAGACCCAAATGTAGTGAAAGTTTTGAAACATGAGGAGAATAAATCTAAAATGACTTCCCTGCTTAATCTAGCAGAAGCATATCGGCATCAAGCAGGAATGGAATTCAAACCACAAGTAGATAAAAACCAGGCAGCAACTGAATGTGCCAAAAAATAAAAGAAAGAATATAAGGTGAAGGACCAGATGAGAAGGCAAGAAATGTGGAAAATGCATAAATATAGTTGCAAGTATAGAAAATTTCTGGAAGAACCTCATGTTGATCAGGAACGAATGCAGGAATGGTTAAGGAGAGACGAATTCAAACCAAGAGATGAAAGGTTAGTATTGGCAGCACACGCCAGTGGGCTACATACACGTTGGTTTACAAAGCCCATTGAACATGTGGGAGAAACAGACAAATGTAGGTTTTGCAAAACAGAATTGGAAACAGTTGCACACCTCGTTTCTGGTTATGACATACTAATGGCAGAAGGACTGTATACTGAAAGGCATAATAATGTGGCAAGACTGTTGCATTGGGGGATTGTGCAAACATTATGGTATTGAAGTGTCTGAAAAACACTGGAAACATGACCCACAAAACATCATAGAAAATGATGACGTCTGCATCACATGGGATCATCCATTACCAACAGTTCAAAAGATAGATGCTAGAAAACCGGATATAGTGGTCCAAGAAAAGAAGACAAAAGTAGCATTGATCAATTAAATTGCCACACCCAATGACTACAGTGTCCTGCGTACAGAGTGACACAAAGTCATAAAATATCAGGTTTTGCAAGCAGAAATGAGAGCAATGTGGAAGAAAGATACCCAGATAGCTACATTAGTAGTAGGAGTAACGGGTCTTATAAAAAAAAAGAGTCTACAATCATATTTAGATATGCTACCAATACATGTAACTCCGTACAAATTGCAGAAGCAGTCATTACTTGGCACATTGCGGGTGCTGTGAAGAGCACTTCTGGCTGACATAAAGAGTGAAACAATACTAATTTCATGAACTTTAATCATACTTTGACTTAGGGGGTCCATTCTCGTCATGGTATTAGAAACCCAAAAGATTTGGAGAAATTAAAAAAGAGAGAAAAAGCATAATTTAGTAATTATTCCATTTGTTTTATGTCTGGCCTTATTCTGTTTGCCTTTCTTTCCTGCATTTCTCTCACCTATTACATCATGAAGGATACAAAGAGTGCCAGAATAATTAGGTTAGATCACTTATTCCAACTACAAAGCCATTAAGAAAACAGTGGCACTTAAATGCACCCTATTAGTCACAGATTGTCACCATCACACATGCTATAAATAGTGTAGCTCGGAATCTTGAACAAAAGCACTCCTTTCAAGTTTAATTTTCCCACACAAATTAACTCACATTTACTTTTTTCTTATTACAAATTAGTTGGCCTTCCCTTTAAGAAAAGTCAGACTGCCACAAAGAAAGAACATACTTTCATCTGACCCTTATTTTCTGCCAGTATTTGATTTTTCATTTGTTTTCTGCACTATATTTTCTGTAAGCAAGCATGCTACTTCTGTTGTTTTCTTACAGCATTTTTGCAATCCATACAGTGTTTTGTTGAGACAAGTCACTGAGTTGGAGAATGAAGATTAACATCAAAGAATCTAATTACAGCTACAATATTAAAAACTCTGAATGCAACACAGGCCATCTCAGCCCAAGTAACACATATTACTCACAGGGGTCAGACTTCTCACACTTGATCAATAAACTACAGTTGTTACTTTGAAAAGAACAATTAGCAAAGCTGTATTTTCACAGCTATTACTCAATCTTTCCTTAAAATGCTGTATCAGAGATGCCCACCAATGAAAATCAAAGGAAAGAAAATAATTAAAGATGTGGATTGATGTTGCCAGTCAAAAGTAGACAGTCACACTACTGCCGTAAACTGAGAGAGGAAACCAGAGTAAATGATCCCCATCATCAAGAAGGTGAAGGCATTGACCATAAAAAATAATCCTACTTATGGCAGCCCCCTTTCAGAACATTTTGGGGTATAACAAATTAAAAAATAATAATAACCACGTAATTTGATTAAGATACATTAGTAATGCAGAAAAGTTCAAGATATACTAAAAAAGCATTGTTGCTTTTTTTCAGTTTTTGAGTGCAGTTCTCCTTTAATTCTAGTAAGGCTTAGGATGGAAATACTATTCACAGACAGCCAAGCTAAGTGAATAAGTGAGTCCGCCATAAGAAGGTTTCTATATCACAAAAGAACTGAAGCTGGAAATTCATAGACAGTCAGTTTCCAGATTTGTATGGGCATCCTGCAAATACAGCATGGGTTTCATGTTGTTCACAAGAGGCATTTGTATTGTCTGTTTTCAATGGAATAATTTCTGTGAGCAGGCTGTTTATGAGTGTATTTGGTGCCAGAAACATAAGTTATATTTGTTACAGGTTAATTTTCTATTATTACCTGAAATGCATCTCATATACAATGAACAGAAATATCCTTGAAGTGAGCTTGTCAGCTTGTGTCTGAGGCATCCGTTATCAGTGGAGATAGTTGTTACAATAACGTGAGGGAATTTTCTAGTTCATTCTTAAACCTGGAATCTGGGTTAGACAAAAATCTAGCAGATCCGACATCTGATTTCAAAGGTCCATGCAGTTTGACATTAAAAAACAAGTGGATGCTGACTGAAATATGACACGTTTCAGAAAAGTCCTGACTGGTGATAAGGATGAAATAATCAAACAACGACTCAGTCTCATTATTTCTGAGTTCATCCATCAAGACAGAAAAACTTTTTGAAGAAAAGAACCAGAATTGTGTCCAACAAAAAAATGTCATGGCACTGGCAAAAAAACGGCTTCTTATAACTTATAATCCATGCAACAGACTGAATAAATAGCACAATTATCTCCAGGCTGCCTGACATACTGAGTTAAATAAGCCTGAATGAGGCAGTCATGTAAATGCAGATAACTGCACACCCATTCTGTCTGAGATCCTTAGAACAATAGTTATACTAAGAGGCAGTATTGCTAACTGAAAGTTGGGGTTCCTAGGTAAGAATCTCAGAAAGCTCAGATGAAGGAGAAAGGAGAAATATAAATGTATGCACCTTTCATTTGTAAGGCCACAATCCAGGTAAATGGAATCAAAAGAGGAAGCAAAGAATGAGGATTTGCCAGCTTGAGATTCTATACCTTCATGTACCTATTCAGAAAAGAGAAATCCAAAAACTAGTATCCTTTTGACTGGGATATCACAGATACCCTTTGTATCACTTTCTTGGCTAACATGTTTTAAGTACAGGCATTGTTCTTGGTAGCAATAAAGGCCGCTGTGGTGCAGCGGTTACCGTTGTCGCCTCACAGCAAAAGGGTCTCCGTTTCAATTCTCGGCTGGAGCTCCTTTAAAGACATGCAGGTAGGTGCATGAATGAATGGGTGTGCCTTCTTTGAAGGTTGGGCATCGGGCTGACACCTCGGCACCATAAAAATCCACTGCCAATCATTAGCGGACTGGAGTTCCGCTGTGGCGACCCCTAACCGGGAAAAGCAGAAAGACATTAGTATTGTTCTTGGTAGAAATGCTTTTGCTGTTCTCAGAAGTGGTTAAAATGGGTCATGAGAGAAATTATGTTTATAAGTTGTTCCTAAAATGTCCCTGAATCATATACTCAAAGGCATCATATACCATATTTTCAAACTGAGCTGTTTTGGTCCTTGGTAGCTATATATGAGAATATTGTCAAGAACTTTCATATGATGAAGGAAGAGCATCACTGATTCATAAGAGCAAAGACTTGGGGAGCTACTTGGAGTGTTATCTTTATACAGTAGAGAAAATGCAGTATTTGGGGTCATCATCTTCTTTCGGCTGTTCCCGTTAGGGGTCGCCACAGCGGATCTTTTGTTTCCATTTCTTCCTGTCCTCTGCATCATGCTCTTTCACACCAACTGCCTGCATGTCCTCTCTCACCACATCCATAAACCTTATCTTAGGCCTTCCTCTTTTCCTCTTACCTGGCAGCTCCATCCTTAGCATCCTTTTCCCATATACCCAGCATCCCTCCTCAGCACATGTCCAAACCAATGCAATCTCGCCTTGCTTGCTTTGTCACCAAACTGTCCAACCTGTGCTGACCCTCTAATATACTGATTCCTAATCCTGTCCATCCTAGTCACACCAAGTGCAAATCTTAACATCTTAACTATGCCACATCCAGCTCAGACTCCTGCCTTTTCGATAATGCCACCGTCTCCAACCCATATAACATAGCTGGTCTCACTACCCTCTTGTAGACCTTCCCTTTCACTCTTACTGGTACCCGTCTGTCACAAATCACTCCTGACACTCTTCTCCACCCATTCCACCCTGCCTGTACTCTCTTCTTCACCTCTCTTCCACACTCACCATTACTCTGAACTGTTGATCCCAAGTACTTAAACTCATCCACCTTTACCAACTCTACTCCTTGCATCCTCACCATTCCTCTACCCTCCCTCACATTTACACACAAATATTCTGTTTTAGCCCTGCTGACCTTCATTCCTCTCCTCGCTAAAGCATATCTCCACCTCTCCAGGGTCTCCTCAACCTGGTCCCTACTCTCACTACATATCACAATGTCATCGGCAAACATCATAGGCCACGGGGCCTCCTGTCTGATCTCATCTGTCAACCTGTCCATCACTACTGCAAATAAGATAGGGCTCAGAGCTGATCCTTGATGTAATCCCCACCTCCACCTTAAACGTATCTGTCACTCCCATCGCAGTCCTCACCAATGTCATACTACCCTCGTACATATCCTGTACCACTCTTACATACTTCTCTGCCACTCCTGACTTCCTCATACAATACCACAACTCCTCTCTAGGCACCCTGTCATATGCTTTCTCTAAGTCCACAAAGACACAATGCAACTCCTTCTGACCTTCTCTGTATTTCTCCAACAACTCTCTCAGAGCAAATATTGCATCTGTAGTGCTCTTTCCTGGCATGAAACCATACTGCTGATCACTAATCATCACCTCCCTTCTTAACCTAGCTTCCACTACTCTTTCCCATAACTTCAAGCTGTGACTGATCAATTTTATCCCTCTGTAGTTACTGCAGCGCTGCACATCACCCTTATTCTTAAAGATAGGTACCAAAACACTTTTTCTCCACTCCTCAGGCATCCTCTGACTTTCCAAAATTTCATTAAACAATCTAGTTAAAAATTCTACTGCCATTTCACCTAAGCACCTCCATGCTTCCACTGGTATGTCATCTGGGCCAACAGCCTTTCCATTCTTCATCCTCTTCATAGCTGACCTTACTTCCTCCTTGCTAATCTGTTTCACTTCCTGATTCACTATCCCCACATCATCCAGCCTTTTTTCTCTCTCATTCTCTTCATTCATCAGCCCTTCAAAGTACTCTTTCCATCTACTCAACACACTCTCCTCACTTGTGAATATGTTTCCCTCACTATCCTTTACCACCCTTACCTGCTGCACATCTTTCCCTGCTCTGTCCCTCTGTCTAGCCAATCAGTACAGGTCCTTTTCTCCCTCTTTAGTGTCCAATCTCTCATACAACTCTCCATATGCCTTATCCTTAGCCTTTGCCACCTCTCTCTTTGCCATGCGTCTCATCTCCTTATACTCATGTCTACTTTCTTCATCTCTTTGGCAATCCCACTTCTTCTTCGCCAGCCTCTTCCTCTGTATACTCTCTTGTACTTCCTCATTCCACCACCAGGTCTCCTTGTCCTCCTTACTCTGTCCAGATGTCACACCAAGCACCTTTCTAGCAGTCTCCCTTACTAGCTCTGCTGTAGTTTCCCAGCTATTTGGTAACTCTTCACTGCCTCCCAGTGCCTGTCTTAACTCTTCCCTGAACTGAAAAATGCAATATTTGGGGTGATATCTTGTAATATAAATTGCAGTGCATACTTCCCCTAAAATTCTTTCCACATCTTCCAAAAGTTTAGATTTCTGATAAAGAACCTTAAAGAATAAAGGGAATGCTCTGCCCCTACCAGGAAATAAAAAAAGTAGATGTCAAAGAATCATATAAATTTTCTTTGCTATTTACCTCTCAACTGTCCAGATTTTCCCAGGAAGTCCATATTTCTGACATATTTTTGGTCTGTTCCTCAGACTTCTTATTCCTCATTAAATGCATGTTAATATGTTTGTTTGTTCTTCTTTCAGCTTTTCACGGTTAGGGGTCGCCACAGCGGAAATCTGGTCCGCTAATGATTGGCAGTAGATTTTTTACAGGTGCCGAGGTGCCAGCTTGACGCCCAACCTTCAATGAAGGCACACCCATTCTACGCATGTCTTTCGAATGCCACTCGACTACGGGGAGGACATGCAGACTCCACACAGAAGGCGCTCCAGCCGAGAATAAAACGGGAGAACCTCTTACTGTGAGGCAATAATGCTACTGCTGCACCACCACAGCTTCATTAAATGCATGTTAATATAAACTATATTATTCTAACAACTTTCGAAGTTAATAAGAGCAATATTTAGAAAATTATTCCAGATTTTTAGGCCTGCTTCCCACATTATTTTTGGCTTTGTACAAATTTCTTAGAGGTTGATAGATAAGCATTTCATTCAAAGTCATGGTTCATAAAAGACTCCCCTGCATTAGATAAGATGCCAAGAGATAGTGGAAGTTTCCAAACCTTGTTTAGAACATTTACTGTATAAGGCTGTCCTTTTAACCAGGCTTGCCTTTTCGCCAAGGATAAAGCTAGATTAGATTTCATGGATAAATGTGCATCACAATAAGCAGCTTTACACATATTCGTGTTTTTTTTTTTTTTTTAGTCTAGATGAAATGTACATAATTTTTATAAATTTAGAGTTTGAATCATACAAACCTGCTCCTTGCTAGACATTCTTTGTAATGCATCAACCTGATAGATGAACATAAGTCTGAAACGGTTTAAAGTTGTTTTTGCAGCTAAGCTGTATGACTAGTATTTTCTTGGTAGAAAGTGTCATACACATTAGAGTTACAACAAGACATGAAATATATAAACGTAAGCTTCCTTGTCAGTTTTGTCTTGATCAGAAGAGTCTACTTTAAACCACTTCTTACATTCCTCCAGCCCGGTTTAATATTTTAAGCAATAAGGTCCATATGACCAAACTCTGGCCTTTTAAGCATGTTACTAAGTGCTATCAAACATACATGGAACAAAGTTTTAGACAGTATTGTTGAGGTTAGCTCCTGAAAAGACATCGGAATAACCTTCACTCCATCCAAATATACCCTCACCCTATATACATCTGGATGACCTTCACTCCATTCAAATATACCCTCACCCTATATACATCTGGATAACCTTCATCCATTCAAATATATCCTCGCCCTATACACACCTGGATAACCTTCATCCATTCAGTGCTCAGACATTAACAGATAAATCCCCTAAATGTAAAGTCCACAGAGGGTTTCTAATTGCAGCATCGTTGGTATTAAGCTTAATATTACCTCACTTGAATTATCTTTATCTGCACATGGGGGGTAATGACTGATTTATGTTTACATTTAGCTGAGAATGAACTGAGCTTACTGGATAAACTTGGTGCATATTCTACAATCAAGTTTTTTACTAAGAAGAAATCCCCGTATCAGAAGTCTTGTTCTCAAGGAAGTTCATCAGACTTAATTCTGAAGCAGAATTCTGCTGAGAAATGCTTCCAACATGCAAGTACTACAGTACACTCAAGGCTGACAAAGTAAGGTCTTCCACAGTAATTTTTGAAAGACTATAAGAAGCCATCTTGTCAGACTGCTTAGTTTTCTTGAGTTTATGCTGTAAATTTAAAAATCATTCCCACAGTCATTTTCCAGTGTTTGCTTTATCATATTTGTGGTTACAGGATATTTGAAGTACATCTTGGTATTCAGCGGGTGCTAAATAAAGAATAAATCCCAGAGAGAATGCCAGTGTATCCCAGACTACACACTCAGAATCCCACTACATGCACTCACACCCCTATAGACAATATCTGCAGGCACTGGATATATGTCTCTGTGCACATGTTTGTTTGCCACGTGTGCATGGTAGAGTGACAGTGCTTGTGTATGACATGTGACTGCATGTCTGGAACTAATCTCTGCTATGAGATAGGCTGCCTTGGTGGAGCACAGCTATGATCTACAGTGTCTCTGCTCATCTTGCTTCCTCTATCCAATAGCGGTTAGAGTAGATATGGTATGCAAGGTGTGTGTGTGTGTGTGTGTGTGTGTGTGTGTGTGTGTGTGTGTGTGTGTGTGTGTGTGTGTGTGTGTGTGTGTGTGTGTGTGTGTGTGTGTGTGTGTGTGTGGGTGTGTGTGGGTGTGTGCTTCTGCCTGTACATATGTATGGTAAAGTTACCACCTGTCCCTCTTTACGCAGGGTAGTCTCTATTTGGACAATTGCATCCTGCAAAAAAACATGAAAAATGACAAATCTTAGATACTAGGACAAAAAAATGTTTCCAAAGGTTCCTGTTACTATTATGTTGTACCTCAAGCACATTAACATTATAGGATAGAGCACAAAGAATTCATTTTCTACAATGGTGAGCTTTTATTCTGGTAATAAAAGTGAATTTCAGTCCTCTGTACTGCTTGTGGGTTTGTTCTATAAAATTCATACATTTCCATAAAAAGTCTTACTTTGGCTTCTTGAAGAGGAGGCAATCCTAGAGTTTGCTGGAGGTGTGTGTGTGTGTGTGTGTGTGTGTGTGTGTGTGTGTGTGTGTGTGTGTGTGTGTGTGTGTGTGTGTGTGTGTGTGTGTGAGATATGCCAGGTACATGCACACGATCAGTTGATTGATGACTACTCATACAAATTTGCATTAGTAAATCATAAAAATGTTGGAGCAGCGTAGCTCAGCTAATTTCTTCAGCATGTTATGCAGTTGCACTTCTGTCTCTGAATCCCATC
This sequence comes from Protopterus annectens, assembly GCF_019279795.1. Taxonomy (NCBI): domain Eukaryota; kingdom Metazoa; phylum Chordata; order Ceratodontiformes; family Protopteridae; genus Protopterus; species Protopterus annectens. The sequence goes on from NC_056750.1 coordinate 330,686,689, forward strand.
CCTAGTTACATACATTTTGCAGTATGACTGCTAAAATAATAATTACATTGTCTGTCACCCAGTTGGCCTGTGTTGCCAACCTGCCTCTAAGGTAATATAAACAGCAATTCAGAATTTAGAATTACTTCATAATGCTTCAAGTGCAAAGAAAAGACTAAAGTGATTAAAATTATTTGAAGTTGTCTGCTGTTGTAGCCTGATCCATGTAAGTTTTAAACCTTGGGCAAGCAAAGTGATAATTTTTCTCAGTCATCCTGCTTCACTGTTTGTTTTGTTTGCTTTTGTTTTGCTGCTTTAAATTAATTTCTCAGCTGTCTTTTTTAGAAAACATACTGACAATTTACAGACAGTATTACTGGTCTTGACTTTTTAAAGCAGCCATATGCATTCCAATGTGTTAAACTCAAAAACAGACTTTGTGGAAGGTGATTACTAAGATTTCTGAGTATATGTCAGATCTGTATCTCTCTCTGTCCTTCTGAAAACATCCGTTCATGTATTAAATTGTTTTTCCTCCCCGAATGTCTCTGTTTCACATTTTAGTGGCCATAGTGATACTATGGCTTATACTTCACTGAAAATATATTCCAGTTACAAATGTGGTAACAAAACATTGGCTTATCTCAATTATGACACATGAAGTAACAAGCCATGGTACATAATTAGCAGGCAGGGTGCTAGAGACTAGTTCAAGCTGGAAGACAATAAAGTTACAATAGGTAAATTCAAGGTGCACACAACATAGTGTGGGATTTTTTTTTGTTTGTTTCTTTTGTAGCCATCAGAACTAAAACATGGCTATATACTGGCTTAATTTTTAACAGGTAAATTTAAAGTCTACTAGAAAATAAAAAGAAGCTCAGCGGTTCTTCTTTGACTCCAGTGCTCCCCACTTGTTCCTCGTTATATTATCTTATCCCTGTTGTGGGAGTCTGCTAGCCCCTATTTATTGCAAAGCTACTTGGGATATAATTTTACCAGTAGTGTTGCGGGTGCTGTAAAGCTGGATGGATTTTCCCGTTTGTTGTAACTACAAAGTAACTAATTTCCATTCTGTTTAACCACTTTCTAATACCTTGGAAAGTGACTTCCTCCTTGTGTAGCCCAGGATTTCTTCTTTCAATGCTGTTGACCTGTATAGCTTTTCACCGGGATTTGTTCTTTGAATGCTGTTGACCTGTATTTCTTTTCACCGGGATTTGTTCTGTCAGTGCTGTTGACCTGTATTTCTTTTCACCGGGATTTGTTCTGTCAGTGCTGTTGACCTGTATTTCTTTTCACTGGGATTTGTTCTTTCAGTGCTGTTGACCTGTATTTCTTTTTGCCGCGATTTGTTCTTTCAGTGCTGTTGACTGTATTTCTTTTCACCAGCATTTGTTCTTTCAATGCTGTTGACCTGTATTTCTTTTCACCGGGATTTGTTCTTTCAATGCTGTTGACCTGTATTTCTTTTCACTGGGATTTGTTCTTTCAGTGCTGTTGACCTGTTTTTCTTTTCACCGGGATTTGTTCTTTCACTGCTGTTGACCTGTATTTCTTTTCACCGGGATTTGCTCTTTCAGTACTGGTGACCTGTATTTCTTTTCACCAGGATTTGTTCATTAGTGCTGTTGATCTGTATTTCTTTTCACTGGGATTTGTTCTGTCAGTGTTGTTGACCTGTATTTCTTTTCACTGGGATTTGTTCTTTCAGTGCTGTTGACCTGTATTTCTTTTCACTGGGATTTGTTCTGTCAGTGCTGTTGACCTGTATTTCTTTTCACTGGGATTTGTTCTGTCATTGCTGTTGACCTGTATTTCTTTTTAATGGGATTTGTTCTGTCAGTGCTGTTGACCTGTATTTCTTTTCACCGGGATTTGTTCTTTCAGTGCTGTTAACCTGTATTTCTTTTCACCGGGATTTGTTCTTTCAGTGCTGTTGACCTGTATTTCTTTTCACTGGGATTTCTTATTTCAGTGCTGTTGACCTGTATTTTTTTTCACCGGGATTTGTTCTTTCAATGCTGTTGACCTGTATTTCTTTTCACTGGGATTTGATCTTTCAGTGCTGTTGACCTGTATTTCTTTTCACTGGGATTTGCTCTTTCAGTGCTGTTGACCTGTATTTCTTTTCACCGAGATTTGTTCTTTCAATGCTGTTGACCTGTGTTTCTTTTCACCGGGATTTGTTCTTTCAATGCTGTTGACCTGTATTTCTTTTCACCAGGATTTGTTCTTTCAGTGCTGTTGACCTGTATTTCTTTTCACTGGGATTTGTTCTTTCAGTGCTGCTGATCTGTATTTCTTTTCACAAGGATTTGTTCTTTCAGTGCTGCTGACCTGTATTTGTTTTCATCGGGATTTGTTCTGTCAGTGCTGCTGACCTCTATTTTTTTTCACCGGGATTTGTTCTTTCAGTGCTGTTGACCTGTATTTCTTTTCACCGGGATTTGTTCTTTCAATGCTGTTGACTGTATTTCTTTTCACCGGGATTTGTTCTTTCAGTGCTGTTGACCTGTATTTCTTTTCACCGGGATTTGGTCTTTCAGTGCTGTTGACCTGTATTTCTTTTCACCAAGATTTGTTCTTTCAGTGCTGTTGACCTGTATTTCTTTTAACTGGGATTTGTTCTGTCAGTGCTGTTGACCTGTATTTCTTTTCACCGGGATTTGTTCTTTCATTGCTGCTGACCTGTATTTCTTTTCACCAGGATTTGTTCTTTCAGTGCTGTTGACCTGTATTTCTTTTCACTGGGATTTGTTCTTTCAATGCTGTTGACCTGTATTTCTTTTCACTGGGATTTGTTCTTTCTGTGCTGTTGACCTGTATTTCTTTTTGCCGGGATTTGTTCTTTCAGTGCTGTTGACTGTATTTCTTTTCACCGGGATTTGTTCTTTCAGTGCTGTTGACCTGTATTTCTTTTCACCGGGATTTGTTCTTTCAATGCTGTTGACCTGTATTTCTTTTCACTGGGATTTGTTCTTTCAGTGCTGTTGACCTGTATTTCTTTTCACCGGGATTTGTTCTTTCAATGCTGTTGACCTGTATTTCTTTTCACCGGGATTTGTTCTTTCAATGCTGCTGACCTGTATTTCTTTTCACTGGGATTTTTTCTTTCAGTGCTGTTGACCTGTATTTCTTTTCACCGGGATTTTTCCTTTCAGTGCTGTTGACCTGTATTTCTTTTCAATGGGATTTGTTCTTTCAGTGCTGTTGACCTGTATTTCTTTTCACCAGGCTTTGTCCTTTCAGTGCTGTTGACCTGTATTTCTTTTCACCGGGATTTGTTCTTTCAATGTTGTTGATCTGTATTTCTTTTCACCGGGATTTGTCCTTTCAGTGCTGTTGACCTGTATTTCTTTTCACCGGGATTTGTTCTTTCAGTGCTGTTGACCTGTATTTCTTTTCACTGGGATTTTTTCTTTCAGCACTGTTGACCTGTATTTCTTTTCACTGGGATTTTTTCTTTCAGCGCTGTTGACCTGTATTTCTTTTCACTGGGATTTGTTCTTTCAGTGCTGTTGACCTGTATTTCTTTTCACCGGGATTTGTTCTTTCAGTGCTGTTGAACTGTATTTCTTTTCACTGAGATTTGTTCTTTCAGTGCTGTTGCCCTGTATTTCTTTTCACCGGGATTTGTTCTTTCAGTGCTGTTGACCTGTATTTCTTTTCACCGGGATTTGTTCTTTCAATGCTGTTGACTTGTATTTCTTTTCACCAGGATTTGTTCTTTCAGTGCTGTTGACCTGTATTTCTTTTCACCGGGATTTGTTCTTTCAGTGCTGTTGACCTGTATTTCTTTTCACTGGGATTTGTTCTTTCAGTGCTGCTGATCTGTATTTCTAATCACAAGGATTTGTTCTTTCAGTGCTGCTGACCTGTATTTCTTTTTACCGAGATTTGTTCTGTCAGTGCTGCTGACCTCTATTTTTTTTTTGTTCTTTCAGTGCTGTTGACCTGTATTTCTTTTCACCGGGATTTGTTCTTTCATTGCTGTTGACTGTATTTCTTTTCACTGGGATTTGTTCTTTCAGTGCTGTTGACCTGTATTTCTTTTCACCGGGATTTGGTCTTTCAGTGCTGTTGACCTGTATTTCTTTTCACCAAGATTTGTTCTTTCAGTGCTGTTGACCTGTATTTCTTTTAACCGGGATTTGTTCTGTCAGTGCTGTTGACCTGTATTTCTTTTCACCGGGATTTGTTCTTTCAATGCTGCTAACCTGTATTTCTTTTCACCAGGATTTGTTCTTTCAGTGCTGTTGACCTGTATTTCTTTTCACCGGGATTTGTTCTTTCAGTGCTGTTGACTGTATTTCTTTTCACTGGGATTTGTACTTTCAATGCTGTTGACCTGTATTTCTTTTCACTGGGATTTGTTCTTTCAGTGCTGTTGACCTGTATTTCTTTTTACCAAGATTTGTTCTTTCAGTGCTGTTGACTGTATTTCTTTTCACTGGGATTTGTTCTGTCAGTGCTGTTGACCTGTATTTCTTTTCACTGGGATTTGTTCTTTCAGTGCTGTTGACCTGTATTTCTTTTCACTGGGATTTGTTCTTTCAATGCTGTTGACTGTATTTCTTTTCACTGGGATTTGTTCTGTCAGTCCTTTTGACCTGTATTTCTTTTCACTGGGATTTGTTCTTTCAATGCTGCTGACCTGTATTTCTTTTCACCGGGATTTGTTCTATCAGTGCTGTTGACCTGTATTTCTTTTCACCGGGATTTGTTCTGTCAGTGCTGTTGACCTGTATTTCTTTTCACTGGGTTTGTTCTTTCAGTGCTGTTGACTGTATTTCTTTTCACTGGGATTTGTTCTTTCAGTGCTGCTGACCTGTATTTTTTTCACCGGGATTTGTTCTGTCAGTGCTGTTGACCTGTATTTCTTTTCACCAGGATTGTTTCTTTCAGTGCTGCTGACCTGTATTTCATTTCACTGGGATTTGTTCTGTCAGTGCTGTTGACCTGTATTTCTTTTCACTCGGATTTGTTCTTTCAGTGCTGTTGACTGTATTTCTTTTCACTGGGATTTGTTCTTTCAGTGCTGCTGACCTGTATTTCTTTTCACCGGGATTTGTTCTGTCAGTGCTGTTGACCTGTATTTCTTTTCACCAGGATTGTTTCTTTCAGTGCTGCTGACCTGTATTTCATTTCACTGGGATTTGTTCTTTCAGTGCTGCTGATCTGTATTTCTTTTCACCGGGATTTGTTCTGTCAGTGCTGTTGACCTGTATTTCTTTTCACTGGGATTTGTTCTTTCAGTGCTGCTGATCTGTATTTCTTTTCACAAGGATTTGTTCTTTCAGTGCTGCTGACCTGTATTTGTTTTCATCGGGATTTGTTCTGTCAGTGCTGCTGACCTCTATTTTTTTTCACCGGGATTTGTTCTTTCTGTGCTGTTGACCTGTATTTCTTTTCACCGGGATTTGTTCTTTCAATGCTGTTGACTGTATCTCTTTTCACCGGGATTTGTTCTTTCAGTGCTGTTGACCTGTATTTCTTTTCACCGGGATTTGGTCTTTCAGTGCTGTTGACCTGTATTTCTTTTCACCAAGATTTGTTCTTTCAGTGCTGTTGACCTGTATTTCTTTTAACTGGGATTTGTTCTGTCAGTGCTGTTGACCTGTATTTCTTTTCACCGGGATTTGTTCTTTCATTGCTGCTGACCTGTATTTCTTTTCACCAGGATTTGTTCTTTCAGTGCTGTTGACCTGTATTTCTTTTCACTGGGATTTGTTGTTTCAATGCTGTTGACCTGTATTTCTTTTCACTGGGATTTGTTCTTTCTGTGCTGTTGACCTGTATTTCTTTTTGCCGGGATTTGTTCTTTCAGTGCTGTTGACTGTATTTCTTTTCACCGGGATTTGTTCTTTCAGTGCTGTTGACCTGTATTTCTTTTCACCGGGATTTGTTCTTTCAATGCTGTTGACCTGTATTTCTTTTCACTGGGATTTGTTCTTTCAGTGCTGTTGACCTGTATTTCTTTTCACCAGGATTTGTTCTTTCAATGCTGTTGACCTGTATTTCTTTTCACCGGGATTTGTTCTTTCAATGCTGCTGACCTGTATTTCTTTTCACTGGGATTTTTTCTTTCAGTGCTGTTGACCTGTATTTCTTTTCACTGGGATTTGTTCTTTCAGTGCTGTTGACCTGTATTTCTTTTCACCGGGATTTGTTCTTTCAGTGCTGTTGACCTGTATTTCTTTTCACTGGGCTTTGTCCTTTCAGTGCTGTTGACCTGTATTTCTTTTCACCGGGATTTGTTCTTTCAGTGCTGTTGACCTGTATTTCTTTTCACCGGGATTTGTCCTTTCAGTGCTGTTGACCTGTATTTCTTTTCACCGGGATTTGTTCTTTCAGTGCTGTTGACCTGTATTTCTTTTCACTGGGATTTTTTCTTTCAGCACTGTTGACCTGTATTTCTTTTCACTGGGATTTTTTCTTTCAGCGCTGTTGACCTGTATTTCTTTTCACTGGGATTTGTTCTTTCAGTGCTGTTGACCTGTATTTCTTTTCACCGGGATTTGTTCTTTCAGTGCTGTTGAACTGTATTTCTTTTCACTGAGATTTGTTCTTTCAGTGCTGTTGCCCTGTATTTCTTTTCACCGGGATTTGTTCTTTCAGTGCTGTTGACCTGTATTTCTTTTCACCGGGATTTGTTCTTTCAATGCTGTTGACTTGTATTTCTTTTCACCAGGATTTGTTCTTTCATTGCTGTTGACCTGTATTTCTTTTCACCAGGATTTGTTCTTTTAGTGCTGCTGACCTGTATTTCTTTTCACTGGGATTTGGTCTTTCATTGCTGCTGACCTGTATTTCTTTTCACCGAGATTTGTTCTTTCAATGCTGTTGACCTGTATTTCTTTCCACCGGGATTTGTTCTTTCAGTGCTGTTGGCCTGTATTTCTTTTCACCGGGATTTGTTCTTTCAGTGCTGTTGACCTGTATTTCTTTTCACCGGGATTTGTTCTTTCAGTGCTGTTGACCTGTATTTCTTTTCACTGGGATTTGTTCTTTCAGTGCTGCTGATCTGTATTTCTAATCACAAGGATTTGTTCTTTCAGTGCTGCTGACCTGTATTTCTTTTTACCGAGATTTGTTCTGTCAGTGCTGCTGACCTCTATTTTTTTTGTTCTTTCAGTGCTGTTGACCTGTATTTCTTTTCACCGGGATTTGTTCTTTCATTGCTGTTGACTGTATTTCTTTTCACTGGGATTTGTTCTTTCAGTGCTGTTGACCTGTATTTCTTTTCACCGGGATTTGGTCTTTCAGTGCTGTTGACCTGTATTTCTTTTCACCAAGATTTGTTCTTTCAGTGCTGTTGACCTGTATTTCTTTTAACCGGGATTTGTTCTGTCAGTGCTGTTGACCTGTATTTCTTTTCACCGGGATTTGTTCTTTCAATGCTGCTGACCTGTATTTCTTTTCACCAGGATTTGTTCTTTCAGTGCTGTTGACCTGTATTTCTTTTCACCGGGATTTGTTCTTTCAGTGCTGTTGACTGTATTTCTTTTCACTGGGATTTGTAATTTCAATGCTGTTGACCTGTATTTCTTTTCACTGGGATTTGTTCTTTCAGTGCTGTTGACCTGTATTTCTTTTTACCAAGATTTGTTCTTTCAGTGCTGTTGACTGTATTTCTTTTCACTGGGATTTGTTCTGTCAGTGCTGTTGACCTGTATTTCTTTTCACTGGGATTTGTTCTTTCAGTGCTGTTGACCTGTATTTCTTTTCACTGGGATTTGTTCTTTCAATGCTGTTGACTGTATTTCTTTTCACTGGGATTTGTTCTGTCAGTCCTTTTGACCTGTATTTCTTTTCACTGGGATTTGTTCTTTCAATGCTGCTGACCTGTATTTCTTTTCACCGGGATTTGTTCTATCAGTGCTGTTGACCTGTATTTCTTTTCACCGGAATTTGTTCTGTCAGTGTTGTTGACCTGTATTTCTTTTCACCAGGATTGTTTCTTTCAGTGCTGCTGACCTGTATTTCATTTCACTGGGATTTGTTCTTTCAGTGCTGTTGACCTGTATTTCTTTTCACCGGATTTGTTCTTTCAATGCTGTTGACCTGTATTTCTTTTCACCGGGATTTGTTCTTTCAATGCTGTTGACCTGTATTTCTTTTCACTGGGATTTGTTCTTTCAGTGCTGTTGACCTGTATTTCTTTTCACCAGGATTGTTTCTTTCAGTGCTGCTGACCTGTATTTCATTTCACTGGGATTTGTTCTGTCAATGCTGTTGACCTGTATTTCTTTTCACCGGGATTTGTTCTTTCAGTGCTGTTGACCTGTATTTCTTTTCACTGGGATTTGTTCTTTCAGTGCTGTTGACCTGTATTTCTTTTCACCGGGATTTGTTCTTTCACTGCTGTTGAACTGTATTTCTTTTCACCAGCATTTGTTCTTTCAATCCTGTTGACCTGTATTTCTTTTCACCGGGATTTGTTCTTTCAATGCTGTTGACCTGTATTTCTTTTCACCAGGATTTGTTCTTTCAGTGCTGTTGACCTGTATTTCTTTTCACCGGGATTTGTTCTTTCAGTGCTGTTGACCTGTATTTCTTTTCACCGGGATTTGGTCTTTCAGTGCTGTTGACCTGTATTTCTTTTCACCAGGATTTGTTCTTTCAGTGCTGTTGACCTGTATTTCGTTTCACTGGGATTTGTTCTTTCAGTGCTGTTGCCTGTATTTCTTTTCACTGGGATTTGTTCTTTCAGTGCTGTTGACCTGTATTTCTTTTCACTGAGATTTGTTCTGCCAGTGCTGTTGACCTGTATTTCTTTTCACTGGGATTTGTTCTGTCATTGCTGTTGACCTGTATTTCTTTTTAATGGGATTTGTCTGTCAGTGCTGTTGACCTGTATTTCTTTTCATTAGGATTTGTTCTTTCAGTGCTGTTAACCTGTATTTCTTTTCACTGGGATTTGTTCTTTCAGTGCTGTTGACCTGTATTTCTTTTCACTGAGATTTCTTATTTCAGTGCTGTTGACCTGTATTTCTTTTCACCGGGATTTGTTCTTTCAATGCTGTTGACCTGTATTTCTTTTCACTGGGATTTGATCTTTCAGTGCTGTTGACCTGTATTTCTTTTCACTGGGATTTGCTCTTTCAGTGCTGTTGACCTGTATTTCTTTTCACCGAGATTTGTTCTTTCAATGCTGTTGACCTGTATTTCTTTTCACCAGGATTTGTTCTTTCAGTGCTGTTGACCTGTGTTTCTTTTCACCGGGATTTGTTCTTTCAATGCTGTTGACCTGTATTTCTTTTCACCAGGATTTGTTCTTTCAGTGCTGTTGACCTGTATTTCTTTTCACTGGGATTTGTTCTTTCAGTGCTGCTGATCTGTATTTCTTTTCACAAGGATTTGTTCTTTCAGTGCTGCTGACCTGTATTTGTTTTCACCGGGATTTGTTCTGTCAGTGCTGCTGACCTCTATTTTTTTTCACTGGGATTTGTTCTTTCAGTGCTGTTGACCTGTATTTCTTTTCACTGGGATTTGTTCTTTCAATGCTGTTGACTGTATTTCTTTTCACCGGGATTTGTTCTTTCAGTGCTGTTGACCTGTATTTCTTTTCACCGGGATTTGGTCTTTCAGTGCTGTTGACCTGTATTTCTTTTCACCAAGATTTGTTCTTTCAGTGCTGTTGACCTGTATTTCTTTTAACTGGGATTTGTTCTGTCAGTGCTGTTGACCTGTATTTCTTTTCACCGGGATTTGTTCTTTCATTGCTGCTGACCTGTATTTCTTTTCACCAGGATTTGTTCTTTCAGTGCTGTTGACCTGTATTTCTTTTCACTGGGATTTGTTCTTTCAATGCTGTTGACCTGTATTTCTTTTCACTGGGATTTGTTCTTTCTGTGCTGTTGACCTGTATTTCTTTTTGCCGGGATTTGTTCTTTCAGTGCTGTTGACTGTATTTCTTTTCACCGGGATTTGTTCTTTCAGTGCTGTTGACCTGTATTTCTTTTCACCGGGATTTGTTCTTTCAATGCTGTTGACCTGTATTTCTTTTCACTGGGATTTGTTCTTTCAGTGCTGTTGACCTGTATTTCTTTTCACCGGTATTTGTTCTTTCATTGCTGTTGACCTGTATTTCTTTTCACCAGGATTTCTTCTTTTAGTGCTGCTGACCTGTATTTCTTTTCACTGGGATTTGGTCTTTCATTGCTGCTGACCTGTGTTTCTTTTCACCGGGATTTGTTCTTTCAATGCTGTTGACCTGTATTTCTTTTCACTGGGATTTGTTCTTTCAGTGCTGTTGGCCTGTATTTCTTTTCACCGGGATTTGTTCTTTCATTGCTGTTGACCTGTATTTCTTTCCACCGGGATTTGTTCTTTCAGTGCTGTTGACCTGTATTTCTTTTCACTGGGATTTGTTCTTGTAGTGCTGCTGATCTGTATTTCTAATCACAAGGATTTGTTCTTTCAGTGCTGTTGACCTGTATTTCTTTTCACCGGATTTGTTCTGTCAGTGCTGTTGACCTCTATTTTTTTTTGTTCTTTCAGTGCTGTTGACCTGTATTTCTTTTCACCGGATTTGTTCTTTCATTGCTGTTGACTGTATTTCTTTTCACTGGGATTTGTTCTTTCAGTGCTGTTGACCTGTATTTCTTTTCACCGGGATTTGGTCTTTCAGTGCTCTTGACCTGTATTTCTTTTCACCAAGATTTGTTCTTTCAGTGCTGTTGACCTGTATTTCTTTTCACCGGATTTGTTCTGTCAGTGCTGTTGACCTGTATTTCTTTTCACCGGGATTTGTTTTTTCAATGCTGCTGACCTGTATTTCTTTTCACCAGGATTTGTTCTTTCAGTGCTGTTGACCTGTATTTCTTTTCACCGGGATTTGTTCTTTCAGTGCTGTTGACTGTATTTCTTTTCACCTGATTTGTTCTTTCAATGCTGTTGACCTGTATTTCTTTTCACTGGGATTTGTTCTTTCAGTGCTGTTGACCTGTATTTCTTTTTACCAAGATTTGTTCTTTCAGTGCTGTTGACCTGTATTTCTTTTCACCGGGATTTGTTCTTTCAGTGCTGTTGACCTGTATTTCTTTTCACTGGGATTTGTTCTTTCAGTGCTGTTGACCTGTATTTCTTTTCACCGGGATTTGTTCTTTCAATGCTGTTGACCTGTATTTCTTTTCACTGGGATTTGTTCTTTCAGTGCTGTTGACCTGTATTTCTTTTCACTGGGATTTGTTCTTTCAATGCTGCTGACCTGTATTTCTTTTCATCGGGATTTGTTCTATCATTGCTGTTGACCTGTATTTCTTTTCACCGGGATTTGTTCTGTCAGTGCTGTTGACCTGTATTTCTTTTCACTGGGTTTGTTCTTTCAGTGCTGTTGACTGTATTTCTTTTCACTGGGATTTGTTCTTTCAGTGCTGCTGACCTGTATTCTTTTCACCGGGATTTGTTCTGTCAGTGCTGTTGACCTGTATTTCTTTTCACCAGGATTGTTTCTTTCAGTGCTGCTGACCTGTATTTCATTTCACTGGGATTTGTTCGGTCAGTGCTGTTGGCCTGTATTTCTTTTCACTCGGATTTGTTCTTTCAGTGCTGTTGACTGTATTTCTTTTCACTGGGATTTGTTCTTTCAGTGCTGCTGACCTGTATTTCTTTTCACCAGGATTTGTTCTGTCAGTGCTGTTGACCTGTATTTCTTTTCACCAGGATTGTTTCTTTCAGTGCTGCTGACCTGTATTTCATTTCACTGGGATTTGTTCTGTCAGTGCTGTTGACCTGTATTTCTTTTCACCGGGATTTGTACTTTCAATGCTGTTGACCTGTATTTCTTTTCACTGGGATTTGTTCTTTCAGTGCTGTTGACCTGTATTTCTTTTTACCAAGATTTGTTCTTTCAGTGCTGTTGACTGTATTTCTTTTCACCGGGATTTGTTCTGTCAGTGCTGTTGACCTGTATTTCTTTTCATTGGGATTTGTTCTTTCAGTGCTGTTGACCTGTGTTTCTTTTCACTGGGATTTGTTCTTTCAATGCTGTTGACTGTATTTCTTTTCACTGGGATTTGTTCTGTCAGTCCTTTTGACCTGTATTTCTTTTCACTGGGATTTGTTCTTTCAGTGCTGCTGAACTGTATTTCTTTTCACCGGGATTTGTTCTATCAGTGCTGTTGACCTGTATTTCTTTTCACCGGGATTTGTTCTGTCAGTGCTGTTGACCTGTATTTCTTTTCACTGGGATTTGTTCTTTCAGTGCTGTTGACTGTATTTCTTTTCACAGGGATTTGTTATTTCAGTGCTGCTGACCTGTATTTTTTTCACCGGGATTTGTTCTGTCAGTGCTGTTGACCTGTATTTCTTTTCACCGGGATTTTTTCTGTCAGTGCTGTTGACCTGTATTTCTTTTCACTTGGATTTGTTCTTTCAGTGCTGTTGACTGTATTTCTTTTCACTGGGATTTGTTCTTTCAGTGCTGCTGACCTGTATTTCTTTTCACCGGGATTTGTTCTGTCAGTGCTGTTGACCTGTATTTCTTTTCACCAGGATTGTTTCTTTCAGTGCTGCTGACCTGTATTTCATTTCACTGGGATTTGTTCTGTCAGTGCTGTTGACCTGTATTTCTTTTCACCGGGATTTGTTCTGTCAGTGCTGTTGACCTGTATTTCTTTTCACCGGGATTTGTTCTGTCAGTGCTGTTGACCTGTATTTCTTTTCACTGGGATTTGTTCTGTCAGTGCTGTTGACCTGTATTTCTTTTCACCGGGATTTGTTCTGTCAATGCTGTTGACCTGTATTTCTTTTCACCGGGATTTGTTCTTTCAGTGCTGTTGACCTGTATTTCTTTTCACCGGGATTTGTTCTGTCAATGCTGTTGACCTGTATTTCTTTTCACCGGGATTTGTTCTTTCAGTGCTGTTGACCTGTATTTCTTTTCACTGGGATTTGTTCTTTCAGTGCTGTTGACCTGTATTTCTTTTCACCGGGATTTGTTCTTTCAGTGCTGTTGACCTGTATTTATTTTCACCAGGATTTGTTCTTTCAGTGCTGTTGACCTGCATTTATTTTCACCGGGATTTGTTCTTTCAGTGCTGTTGACCTGTATTTCTTTTCACCGGGATTTGTCCTTTCATTGTTGTTGACCTGTATTTCTTTTCACCGGGATTTTTTCTTTCAATGCTGTTGACCTGTATTTCTTTTCACCAGGATGTGTTCTTTCAGTGCTGTTGACCTGTATTTATTTTCAATGGGATTTGTTCTTTCAGTGCTGTTGACCTGTATTTCTTTTCATTGCTGTTTTCCTACTCACTCATCTTATTTACTGAACTACCAATAAAAGTTCATTCAATTTTGGACACAGGCCATTCTGTTTCTAAGTTACCTTCTTTATTACTTTCCCGGGGAATTTATTTTACTCTTACAATTCATTGTCTACATTCAAACTTTTATTGAAAAGCTGAACTAATAAAACCATAGCATATTACAAAATATCAACTGGCTCACTGGCCTTCTACAGATACCTTCCACTTTAATATTGCTGCTTGAACCTCCCTATGGCATTTAATTGGGGCCTCACGTTCCTAAATGCTGTTTAACTTCTAAGTGTTGCATCTTAATATTTTCCTTCACTAATACCGTCATACTGATAACAATTAGCCAACCTGTTAACAGTTAACCAACTGGTTTTCTGCCTTTCTTCAATGTCTGCTTTTTCTGCTTATGAATATTGAAGTCTTTGAACACTTTCAAGTTCCATTGGTATAGCTTTGTAGTTTCTTATCAGTGGAAAATTATTGCAGTCATCTCGGGTGGGAGCTCAGCCTTCTGATTTTCCAGCATAATGCTTTCGCAATCCAGACTATCAAGCTACACCATCATTTGTTTCTACATCTCCTAGGTTTCCCTCTAATGTTTGTGCTGTGATTGTCAAGGCTTTTTATTTATTTATTATTTTGTTGACTGCTTAGTCCCACTAGGTTGATGGCCTCTTTTCAGAGGGAGGACTAACATAGTATTTATACTGACTAGAGGAAATCTGGCCAGGACACTAGGGAAATTCCTTTACTCATCAATAAACACAAATGATATTTTACATCCACCTGAGCTACCACAACCCATGAAGCTAGGTTCTCAGTTTAATGTTTCATCTGAAAGGTAGGCTCAGGAGTGCAGCACCCCCCCCCCAATGCTGCCTTGTAGTACTGTAGTATCAGTTAAGGAAAATGAATGCAGTCATCTTGCAAGAGAGTATACCCCAGACCTCTCAGCCTTCTGATCTACCAGCATTAAACTGATAAACAAAAAAGAAGCCAGCACTCAGAGGCAAACAATGTTTTATTCCTTTCCCTTCTTTTCAGACCGGTTTTGGTAACAAACCTTCTTCAGTGATAAAACATTCATATTTCAGGAACAATTTTTATACATATTTTATATCCCCAATTATGACATCACTTACCCCATTTGTCTATTTAAGCCTCCAATTACATATAGATCACTAAGCAAAATGAGCATTACAATTATAATATCAAATGTTTTAGCCAAACTTCCATTAATATCATATGGTTGCTTATAAAGTTGCCAATAAAGGTCCTTAGTAAAAAGAACCTCATAACTTGTCATTTAGTCCTGGATGAAATAGGGCGCCCAACTTAATAATCCATTTTCTTTCCTTTTGGGTTAGAATAGTATGCCAACCTTGCTTTGTTGCTCTATTTCCCTTTACCTGGTCAATAATAACAAATCTAAAAGAAGCAGTTTTGTGTAAATGACAATGTCTATACAATGCATTGGTCATTTTTTTATGACGTAAATCACTCAGATGCTCTGAAATACGACTCCTTAGTTGCCTGGAAGTCTGCCCTACATAAAAAGCAGAATATTGGCAAGTAGCCAAATAGACAACCCAATCAGAGCTGCAATTTCCGAAAAATGAAATGTCAAAAATTTGACCAGTGTTTTTACTACTAAAAGATAAAATTTTAAACATATGTTTACACAAACTGTAATGTCCACAAGGATGTGAACCAACAAGCCTATCTCCCAATAGGGTAAGCTGATGTTGGTTCACATAATCTAAGAAAGTTTTCTTATAATGAGCAAAATAGGATGTAAGTGTTCTTCCCTTCTAAAAGAAAATTAACGTCTATTCGGCAGACATTGAACCAGATCTGTATTAGCCCGAAGAATATTCCAATGTTTATTGACTACATCCAGCAATAAATGTATATTACTGCCAAATGTTGTAACTAACCTCATGGTTCCCGATCCATCCTTTTGAGTTTTAGCTTTATATTCCAATAAGCTGGATCTCTCACAACTGGCCGCCCAATCACTGGCCCTATGTACTACTGATCTCTTGTATCCCCTGTTAATAAATCTACTTCAAGATCATGCCTAGCATTTTGAAATTCCATGTCTTCAGAAAATATTCTCCTAATTCTCATGAACTATGATTTAGGAATGTTGTTGATGGTGTGTGTGGGGTGTAAACTAGTTGCATATAATAAATTATTATATTGTGGGTATTTCCTATATACTGACATTTTGAGCGTACCGGCCCCCTGTCTCAAAATATTGACATCAAGGAAATTGATCTCATTACTGTGATAATTAACAGTAAATTCAATCCCCCACCAATTACAATTGAGGTATTCCAGAAATTCTAACAAATAGTCCACACCCCCACACCAAACCAACCAACAATCATCTAAAAAATGTCTCCATATAACCATCTCTGAAAGGTAAATACTACACATGACATCATATATAATCTGATCTTCCACATACCCCATAAAGAGGTCAGCATAAATTGGGGCAAACGAAGCCCCCATAGCTGTTCCTTGCGGTTATCAATAACATTCCCTCCGAAATAGAAAATGTTCTTAGTCAATACATGTTCTGCAAGACATGTAAGGAGAGTGTTAAATCCTGGTGCATATAAATTGGCTTTATTTAGCCAATATTCTAAGGCAAGTAATCCCGCCCAATGAGGGATACTGGTATATAGGGATTTAACATCAAGCATTCACATGAGCCAGTTGGGTTCCAATTGAGAGTCCAAAATGATTTGTAAAAACTCTGTGGTATCCTTAATTCTTGCCCTGGCCCCTGATAATAATGGTTTCAGATAATATGTCAAAAAAGCAGGAATATGTTCAGTTACCAGCATTAAGGGCAATTGTGTTACCTGCTGAGCTACTGAACCTGTCAAAAGGGTAATAATACTTTAACTGCATCTGTTAAGATGTAAGGGGTGTGCAGCTAACCCTCTCTATCTGCCACCTGTTAAATTCTGGTAGATTGCTGGTGTTTTCAGAGATTGCTCATATAAAGTTTAGAACTCATATAGCATTTAGAAGATTCTTATTTCTTGTCATTTGACTTTTCACAGCTAGCCCTCTCCCACTCACACATTTAGTTAAATACTGGTGTCATAAGTACACCCTTACAAGTCATAATCCCTTTTCTTCTTCAATAAGCCTTTCTTTAACTTACTTCTTCTTTTTTCAACAAGGTCTGGCCATTATGGGCCCTTCTCAGATAGCTGTTTTTAAAATTTTAAAGTTGCACCATACTTTTTATGCTGAGATTTGCTGTCTGCAAGTTTGCAAAGGTATGGTGCCCAGTTCACCAAAAACTATGGCACCAGTCAGTCAGTTGCTGATTACCACATATTTGCTAAGTACTGACCACTCTTACATTTTCTTTTCACTCTTGAACTCTAAACCAGAAACCTAGAGCCAGTAATTCTCATAATGGTTTTCTCTGTTCCTTACTGCATTTCTTTCCAGCAGTTGCTTATGTTAAAAATTAATTTACTAATGGCAATGTCTATATCTGTTGGGCAATCCATGAAGGTTCAGCTGGCCACTACTGGTCATCTCCCCTGAGGCTTAGGGGTTAAATGGACTAAATCTCAACTGTGTTAATCCAGTGTTAATCCAACCTGCATCTTTAGACCTTGTTCCTCTCCTGCCCAAATGATATAGCAAAACTATGATGACTAGGTTTCTTACTGTCTTGAAATTAGTGAAGTCCTATGATGTTAAGCTAATCTTTAAATTAAGTATTCAGGGCATGTCCCTGGATCCTTCTATTTAATGACCCTGCCCCCCACCCCACACAATTGGTATATACATATACTAGCTCTAAGGCTGCACAGTCGTGAGGAAAGTAAATAGCTAGGTTTGCCAACAAACCACCTTTCCTTATTACTCAAAGGCATGCAGTCCTGGAGTTTGTTGATTTAGTTTGGTGAGGAGCAGGGAGGCATAGCTCCAATATAAAACATGCTTAAAGATTAGCTAAATTGTAATTTTGCTATCCTACACTCTTCTTCTTATTATTTTAGCTTTTCCCAGTTAGGGGTCACCACAGTGGATCACCTGTCCGCTCATGATTGGCAGTGGAGTTTTACAGTGTCGAGTTGCCAGCCCGGCGCCCAACCTTCCACAGAAGGCACACACACACACACACACACACACACACGCGCACTCACACCTAGGGCCAGTTTAGAGTGTCCAATCCACCTGCAGCATGTCTTTGGGATGTGGAAGGAAACCGGAGCATCCGGAGGAAACCCACGCGGCCACAGGGAGGACATGCAGACTCCGCACAGAAGGCACCCGAGCCGAGGATCGAACCAGAGAACCTCTTGCTGTAAGGCGACAATGCTAAACACTGCACCACCACTATCCTACACTCTGTTGAGCGTTAATTGAAGAAGGTTTCAACTTAACAGTTTAAATCTTCTGGTGTTGAACTTGTCAATCATTGTTTCCCACAGAGAATTGCTGCCAGTGTAATTTCTATATGCACACTAGCAACAATTCCTTTTGTACTGTCTATTTTGTCAATAGTTGTGTGACCACAGTGGTAGTGTGTTTAAGTAAGGGGTGCAGGGGGGAAAAGTCCTTTGTGGTGAAGGAGTGAAGAACAGATAGTTATGACATTACCTTTTTGGAAGTTTCCAGCTCCTTAATTCTAGCTTTCAGAAGATCATTCTCCATCTGAGTCTCCAAGACTGCCTCTGGACTTGGCCTCAGCTCTATTGCATGCCTTAACCTTATAGTGTGTTTTCTTTCCACTTTGCAGTCATCCTCTGCTTTCATCAAGTGATGTTTTAGACGTTCAATCTGTAAATAATAATTGTAATGTATAAGTTAACTTCTTTTATGTATAGCAGTAAGACTGACAAATAATCTAGGTGGTTCACTATAACATACAAATACCCCTTTCCCCACCAACAAAAATACCCATTGACAGTGATATATGGTAATTGTGCTACAATTCTTTACATGAAATGTCCATTGAATAAGCAGCAGATACACAGGTGCTTGATTTTGGTGTGCTTTTGCACTGCCTCATTGTATCCTGTGACATACATTATCATCTCTGTTCCTACAGGGAAGTGGGTTATATGTTTATCTCTCTCTCTCTCTATATATATATATATATATATATATATATATATATATATATATTTATTTATATTTATATTTATATTTATATTTATATTTATATGGGTCTACTGAAAAAGGGCATCTGTCCCAAATGTCAACATTCACAAGTTCACCTACAAAAGATTGATTTTGCAAATGTTGACATGCTACTACACATGCACTGAGCAAAAATCTTGACACGTGCAAGACAAAGTCTAAACAAACAGAATAAAACATCACTTTTTGTAGGGAGGCAATCACCACCACCCTCAACCCCCCTGCTAATTATATAGACTAACTCTGAAATCGTAAAATCCCCAGGGAAAGGGAACATTCCTTTACCCCAGGGATTGTCGATCTCGCACAGCTGTTGACCATCTGTACAGTCAACTAAATTTTGCTGACTAAAGAAATGTCAACCAAAGGGGGATTCATCCCAGTTTCTTCATGTGTGTGATTCTGAGTGTGTGTGCCTATATACATACAGACACACACACACACACACACATATATATATATATATATATATATATATATATATATATATATATATATATATAAACGTCAGTAATCATCATGTAAATAAACATTAAAAAATTAAACATGCTTTCTTGTATCCATGCATGTCTTACTCATTCAAATACACACATTACACAAATTACAAGTTAGGATATAAAGAAGACCAAAGCATTCATAAAATTAAATTATAAGAGATAAATAATCATGACATATAACTAAACTAACTGGGTTCTTCCTTCAAACAGCATGTATAATTGCCCTTATTAAATTTGACAACTGCATTACAATTCTCAAATGCTAAAAGAGTGAAAGGCAATTTAAGCAATCATAAAGAACCTGCAGGTAAAATGGGTTTGAATATTCCTAACCCTGAAAACTTGACAATATTCAACCTGTGGTATGTAAGTAGTAGTACTTGGGGAGCCATTTTGTTGAAGAAGTATTGTTAGTTTTTACAGTTCACTGCTCTTCCTTCTGCATCAGCTTGTTTTCTAGTAAATTCAGGAGCTTTTGTGGCCTCAGGACAGTGCTTAATCTTCAGTGTGTAGTAATATTTTTTGTCAATTAAGAAATCTTGATAAATTCAATCAGTTATGTGCCTTCCCTTCTTTTTGTACCAGTCCTAAAAATATAGTTTTCGTGCTAATAACTGCATTTCAGTGGAACTGCATTTGAATATGAAACAAATAATTAAAAAATATACATGCAAGTTTTGCTTCTAGGTTCCAGTGCTCCACAAACCCAAAAGATATGCATCCAGTTACATATTTCCCTGGTTACATTGAAGGCACATAGCAGTAACACAAATATCTGCTGTAGCCTGGACAGTATAAAACAATGATGAAAGCATCCCCATGCAAATATATGAAACCATCTAAACTTCAATGTATATGTAGAAAACAGACAATACCTTTGTCCAGCAACTTGGCCCAGTCACCTCCCATTCTGTCAGTGCCCCATTACAGTCATGTATCATTTTATAAATTCTCTTCACCAATTTCACCAATCCAATTTTATCCTGACTTGATTCTCATGTCTGTGGTAATCATACTATTAATCTCAGCCTTTCATTCACATTACATGATATCATGTCATTATATGATCTGGTAGATTGTGGGGGGCTTTACAGCCCAGTACTCACTAATATGCAAGGCAAATGTGCAAACGTGTGAACCAGTGGCGCTAGTTTTCAAAAACATGAATCTAGTGATGAAACACCCAAGCAAACTGCGCAGAAATAGAAGTATGTAAAGCTAGCTAAGGGATATGAAAGAATACTTCAATACTCATGCATCTTTTGCACATATGTGTGAATACTACCTGGCTGTGTAAGTTTCCAAACTATTTTCATAAGTTTCTGTACTTTCAAGGTAAATGTCACTATGTGCTAATATTGCGAGACTTGATAGTGAGATGCTGGAGATAAGTGGTGTGTGTGTGTGTGTGTGTGTGTGTGTGTGTGTGTGTGTGTGTGTGTGTGTGTGTGTGTGTGTGTGTGTGTGTGAGATGTGTGTATCTGAGCTCAGCACCACTGGCTAAGAATTCAAAGCTACTTTACTAGCTGCCTTATTCTGTGGGTATCCTTTGGTGGGCACCAGTTTATTACTTTTATAACTATAGAAAGAGAATGGATAGGAAAGTTAAAAAAGGGGAAAGGACTGACAAGAGAAATATGGTAGGATGACATAAGAGGGTTGTATGCTGTAGGCGTGGAAGTTTTTTCCTTTTTTTTTCTTTTTTTTTGTGGAGATAGATGCCCTTTTCACACATATAGAAGGGAAGATGGGAAACGATAAAAGGTAGCAATGGATAGAATGATGCGTAGGGAAGAGAAAAGTGCATTAACAATGGCACTGATGAAAAAAAAAACAATAGTACAGAGACCTTAGTAAGTTGGGTTCACAAACGGGGAAGACAGACATACAGAAGATGGACCAATAGTGATGGGGAGGAGTTGTGGAAATGGGCAAGGGGTGGGTTTAACAGAACAGGGTTGGAGATGGGCTCAGGACAGCCATAGCTATAATCCAAGCCTGAAGACACTTGGACAAAGCTCTGCTGAGCAGGTAGACTCTGATGTTGACAAGGGGTTTTCACTGGGCTAATCACTTTGTAAGCCATTATCATCCACTTTACGGCAGATCTGCCTTTCATTATAGTCAGTTGTACCTGTCCATTGTACAGGCAGTTGTACCTGTCCATTGTACAGGCAGACGTACCTGTCCATTGTACAGGCAGCTGTACCTGTCCATTGCATTGATATCTGCAGATACACCTTTCATTATAGTCAGTTGTACCTGTCCATTACATTGGTTTCAGCAGATCTGCCTTTCATTATAGTCAGCTGTACCTGTCTATTGTACAGGCAGTTGTACCTGTCCATTGTACAGGCAATCGTATCTGTCCATTGTACAGGCAGTTGTACCTGTCCATTGTACAGGCAGTTGTACCTGTCCATTGTACAGGCAGTCGTACCTCTCCATTGTACAGGCAGTTGTAACTGTCCATTGTACAGGGAGTTGTACCTGTCCATTGTACTGGCAGTCATACCTATCCATTGTACAGGCAGCTGTACCTGTCCATTGTACAGGCAGTTGTACCTGTCCATTATACAGGCAGTTGTACCTGTCCATTGTACAGTCAGCTGTACCTGTCCATTGCATTGGTTACTGCAGATATGCCTTTCATTATAGTCAGTTGTACCTGTCCATTGCATTGGTTTCTGCAGATATGCCTTTCATTATAGTCAGAAGTACCTGTCCATTGCATTGGTTTCTGCAGATATACCTTTCATTATAGTCAGCCGTACCTGTCCATTGTACAGGCAGTTGTACCTGTCCATTGTACAGGCAGCTGTACCTGTCCATTGTACAGGCAGCTGCACCTGTCCATTGCATTGGTTTCTGCAGATATGCCTTTCATTATAGTCAGTTGTACCTGTCCATTGCATTGGTTTTTGCAGATCTGCCTTTCATTATAGTCAGCTGTACCTGTCCATTGTACAGGCAGTTGTACCTGTCCATTGTACAGCCAGTCGTACCTGTCCATTCTACAGGCAGTAGCACCTGTCCATTGTACAGGCAGTTGTACCTGTCCATTGTACAGGCAGTTGTACCTGTCCATTGTACAGGCAGTTGTACCTGTCTATTGTACAGGCAGCTGTACCTGTCCATTGTACAGGCAGTAGTACCTGTCTATTGTACAGGCAGTCGTGCCTGTCTATTGTACAGGCAGCTGTACCTGTCCATTGTACAGGCAGTTGTACCTGTCCATTGCATTGGTTTCTGCAGAACTGTCTTTCATTATAGTCAGTCGTACCTGTCCATTGTACAGGCAGCTGTACCTGTCCATTGTACAGGCAGTTGTATCTGTCCATTGTACAGTCAGTTGTACCTGTCCATTGCACAGTTAGGTGTACCTGTCCATTACATTGGTTACAGCAGATATGCCTTTCATTATAGTCAGTTGTACCTGTCCATTGCATTGGTTTCAGCAGATATGCCTTTCATTATAGTCAGTTGCACCTGGCCATTGCATTGGTTTCTGCAGATATACCTTTCATTATAGTCAGTCGTACCTGTCCATTGTACAGGCAGTGTTACCTGTCCAGTGTACAGGCAGCTGTACCTGTCCATTGCATTGGTTTCAGCAGATATGCCTATCATTATAGTCAGTTGTACCTGTCCATTGCATTGGTTTTTGCAAATCTGCCTTTCATTATAGTCAGTTGTACCTGGCCATTGCATTGGTTTCTGCAAATATACCTTTCATTATAGTCACTCATACCTGTACATTGTACAGGTAGTTGTACCTGTCCATTGTACAGGCAGTTGTACCTGTCCATTGTATAGGCAGTCGTACCAGTCCATTGTACAGGCAGCTGTACCTGTCCATTGTACAGGCAGTTGTACCTGTCCATTGTACAGGCAGTTGTACCAGTCCATTGTACAGGCAGTTGTACCTGTCCATTGTACAGGTAGTCCTGCCTGTCCATTGTACAGGCAGCTGTACTTGTCCATTGTACAGGCAGTTGTACCTGTCCATTGTACAGGCAGTTGTACCTGTCCATTGTACAGGTAGTCGTGCCTGTCCATTGTACAGGCAGCTGTACCTGTCCATTGTACAGGCAGTTGTACCTGTCCATTGCATTGGTTTCTGCAGATCTGTCTTTCATTATAGTCAGTCGTACCTGTCCATTGCATTGGTTTTTGCAGATCTGCCTTTCATTATAGTCAGTTGTACCTGGCAATTGCATTGGTTTCTGCAAATATACCTTCATTATAGTCAGTCATACCTGTCCATTGTACAGGCAGTTGTACCTGTCCATTGTACAGGCAGTTGTACCTGTCCATTGTACAGCCAGTCATACCTGTCAATTGTACAGCCAGTCGTTCCTGTCCATTGTACAGGCAGATGTACCTGTCCATTGTACAGGCAGTTGTACCTGTCCATTGTACAGGCAGTCGTACCTGTCCTTTGTACAGCCAGATGTACCCGTCCATTGTACAGGCAGTTGTACCTGTCCATTGTACAGGCAGTTGTACCTGTCCATTGTATAGGCAGTTGTCCCTGTCCATTGTACAGACAGCTGTACCTGTCCATTGTACAGGCAGTTGTACCTGTCCATTGTACAGGTAGTCCTGCCTGTCCATTGTACAGGCAGCTGTACCTGTCCATTGTACAGGCAGCTGTACCTGTCCATTGTACAGGCAGTTGTACCTGTCCATTGTACAGGCAGTTGTACCTGTCCATTGTACAGGTAGTTGTGCCTGTCCATTGTACAGGCAGATGTACCTGCCATTCTACAGGCAGTTGTACCTATCCATTGCATTGGTTTCTGCAGATCTGTCTTTCATTATAGTCAGTCGTACATGTCCATTGTACAGGCAGCTGTACCTGTCCATTGTACAGGCAGTTGTACCTGTCCATTGTACAGGCAGTTGTACCTGTCCATTGTACAGTCAGCTGTACCTGTCCATTGCATTGATTACTGCAGATATGCCTTTCATTATAGTTACTTGTACCTGTCCATTGCATTGGTTTCTGCAGATCTGCCTTTCATTATAGTCAGCTGTACCTGTCCATTGTACAGGCAGCTGTATCTGTCCATTTCACAGGCAGTTGTACCTGTCCATTGTACAGGCAGCTGTACCTGTCCATTGCATTGGTTTCTGCAGATATGCCTTTCATTATAATCAGTTGTACCTGTCCATTGCATTGGTTTCTGCAGATCTGCCTTTCATTATAGTCAGCTGTACCTGTCCATTGTACAGGCAGTCATACCTGTCCATTGTACAGGCAGCTGTACCTATCCATTGTACAGGCAGCCTTTCCTGTCCATTGTACAGGCAGTTGTACCTGTCCATTGTACAGGCAGTTGTACCTGTCCATTGTACAGGCAGTTGTACCTGTCCATTGTACAGGCAGCTGTACCTGTCTATTGTACAGGCAGTTGTACCTGTCCATTGTACAGGCAGCTGTACCTGTCCATTGTACAAGCAGTTGTACCTGTCCATTGCATTGGTTTCTGCAGATCTGCCTTTCATTATAGTCAGCTGTACCTGTCCATTGTATAGGCAGTTGTACTTGTCCATTGTACATGCAGCTGAACCTGTCCATTGCACAGGCAGTTGTACAGGGCCATTGTGCAAGCAGCTGTACCTGTCCATTGTACAGGCAGTTGTACCTGTCCATTGTATTGGTTTTTGCAGATCTGCCTTTCACTATAGTCAGTCGTACCTCTCCATTGTTCAGACAGCTGGACCTGTCCATTGTACAGTCAGTTGTACCTGTCCGTTGTACAGGCAGTTGTACCTGTCCATTGTACAGGCAGTTTTACCTGTCCATTGTACAGGCAGTTGTACCTGTCCATTGTACAGGCAGTTGTACCTGTCCATTGTACAGGTAGTCCTGCCTGTCCATTGTACAGGCAGCTGTACCTGTCCATTGTACAGACAGTTGTACCTGTCCATTGCATTGGTTTTTGCAGATCTGCCTTTCATTATAGTCAGTTGTACCTGGCCATTGCATTGGTTTCTGCAGATATACCTTTCATTATAGTCAGTCATACCTGTCCATTGAACAGGTAGTTGTACCTGTCCATTGTACAGGCAGTTGTACCTGTCCATTGTTTAGGCAGTCGTACCTGTCCATTGTACAGGCAGCTGTACCTGTCCATTGTACAGGCAGTTGTACCTGTCCATTGTACAGGCAGTTGTACCTGTCCATTGTACAGGTAGTCCTGCCTGTCCATTGTACAGGCAGCTGTACCTGTCCATTGTACAGGCAGTTGTACCTGTCCATTATACAGGCAGTTGTACCTGTCCATTGTACAGGTAGTTGTGCCTGTCCATTGTACAGGCAGCTGTACCTGTCCATTGTACAGGCAGTTGTACCTGTCCATTGCATTGGTTCTGCAGATCTGTCTTTCATTATAGTCAGTTGTACCTGGCGATTGCATTGGTTTCTGCAAATATACCTTCATTATAGTCAGTCATACCTGTCCATTGTACAGGCAGTTGTACCTGTCTATTGTACAGGCAGTTGTACCTCTCCATTGTACAGGCAGTTGTACCTGTCCATTGTACAGCCAGTCATACCTGTCAATTGTACAGCCAGTTGTTCCTGCCCATTCTACAGGCAGATGTACCTGTCCATTGTACAGGCAGTTGTACCTGTCCATTGTACAGGCAATCGTATCTGTCCATTGTACAGGCAGTTGTACCTGTCCATTGTACAGGCAGTTGTACCTGTCCATTGTACAGGCAGTCGTACCTCTCCATTGTACAGGCAGTTGTAACTGTCCATTGTACAGGCAGTTGTACCTGTCCATTGTACTGGCAGTCGTACCTATCCATTGTACAGGCAGCTGTACCTGTCCATTGTACAGGCAGTTGTACCTGTCCATTATACAGGCAGTTGTACCTGTCCATTGTACAGTCAGCTGTACCTGTCCATTGCATTGGTTACTGCAGATATGCCTTTCATTATAGTCAGCTGTACCTGTCCATTGCATTGGTTACTGCAGATATGCCTTTCATTATAGTCAGTTTTACCTGTCCATTGCATTGGTTTTTGCAGATCTGTCTTTCATTATAGTCAGCTGTACCTGTCCATTGTACAGGCAGTTGTACCTGTCCATTGTACAGCCAGTCGTACCTGTCCATTCTACAGGCAGTAGCACCTGTCCATTGTACAGGCAGTTGTACCTGTCCATTGTACAGGCAGTCGTACCTGTCTATTGTACAGGCAGCTGTACCTGTCCATTGTACAGGCAGTAGTACCTGTCTATTGTACAGGCAGTCATGCCTGTCCATTGTACAGGCAGCTGTACCTGTCCATTGTACAGGCAGTTGTACCTGTCCATTGCATTGGTTTCTGCAGAACTGTCTTTCATTATAGTCAGTCGTACCTGTCCATTGTACAGGCAGCTGTACCTGTCCATTGTACAGGCAGTTGTATCTGTCCATTGTACAGTCAGTTGTACCTGTCCATTGCACAGTTAGGTGTACCTGTCCATCACATTGGTTACTGCAGATATGCCTTTCATTATAGTCAGTTGTACCTGTCCATTGCATTGGTTTCAGCAGATATGCCTTTCATTATAGTCAGTTGCACCTGGCCATTGCATTGGTTTCTGCAGATATACCTTTCATTATAGTCAGTCGTACCTGTCCATTGTACAGGCAGTGTTACCTGTCCAGTGTACAGGCAGCTGTACCTGTCCATTGTACAGCAGCTGTACCGGTCCATTGCATTGGTTTCAGCAGATATGCCTATCATTATAGTCAGTTGTACCTGTGCATTGCACTGGTTGTTGCAAATCTGCCTTTCATTATAGTCAGTTGTACCTGGCCATTGCATTGGTTTCTGCAAATATACCTTTCATTATAGTCACTCATACCTGTACATTGTACAGGTAGTTGTACCTGTCCATTGTACAGGCAGTTGTACCTGTCCATTGTATAGGCAGTCGTACCAGTCCATTGTACAGGCAGCTGTACCTGTCCATTGTACAGGCAGTTGTACCTGTCCATTGTACAGGCAGTTGTACCAGTCCATTGTACAGGCAGTTGTACCTGTCCATTGTACAGGTAGTCCTGCCTGTCCATTGTACAGGCAGCTGTACCTGTCCATTGTACAGGCAGTTGTACCTGTCCATTGTACAGGCAGTTGTACCTGTCCATTGTACAGGCAGCTGTACCTGTCCATTGTACAGGCAGGTGTACCTGTCCATTGTACAGGCAGCTGTACCTGTCCATTGTACAGGCAGTTGTACCTGTCCATTGCATTGGTTTCTGAAGATCTGCCTTTCATTATAGTCAGCTGTACCTGTCCATTGTATAGGCAGTTGTACTTGTCCATTGTACATGCAGCTGAACCTGTCCATTGCACAGGCAGTTGTACCTGTCCATTGTGCAAGCAGTGGTACCTGTCCATTGTACAGGCAGTTGTACCTGTCCATTGTATTGATTTTTGCAGATCTGCCTTTCATTATAGTCAGTCGTACCTCTCCATTGTTCAGACAGCTGGACCTGTCCATTGTACAGTCAGTTGTACCTGTCTGTTTTACAGGCAGTTGTACCTGTCCATTGTACAGGCAGTTTTACCTGTCCATTGTACAGGCAGTTGTACCTGTCCATTGTACAGGCAGTTGTACCTGTCCATTGTACAGGCAGTTGTACCTGTCCATTGTACAGGTAGTCCTGCCTGTCCATTGTACAGGCAGCTGTACCTGTCCATTGTACAGGCAGTTGTACCTGTCCATTGCATTGTTGTTTGCAGATCTGCCTTTCATTATAGTCAGTTGTACCTGGCCATTGCATTGGTTTCTGCAGATATACCTTTCATTATAGTCAGTCATACCTGTCCATTGAACAGGTAGTTGTACCTGTCCATTGTACAGGCAGTTGTACCTGTCCATTGTTTAGGCAGTCGTACCTGTCCATTGTACAGGCAGCTGTACCTGTCCATTGTACAGGCAGTTGTACCTGTCCATTGTACAGGCAGTTGTACCTGTCCATTGTACAGGTAGTCCTGCCTGTCCATTGTACAGGCAGCTGTACCTGTCCATTGTACAGGCAGTTGTACCTGTCCATTATACAGGCAGTTGTACCTGTCCATTGTACAGGTAGTCGTGCCTGTCCATTGTACAGGCAGCTGTACCTGTCCATTTTACAGGCAGTTGTACCTGTCCATTGCATTGGTTCTGCAGATCTGTCTTTCATTATAGTCAGTCGTACCTGTCCATTGCATTGGTTTTTGCAGATCTGCCTTTCATTATAGTCAGTTGTACCTGGCCATTGCATTGGTTTCTGCAAATATACCTTCATTATAGTCAGTCATACCTGTCCATTGTACAGGCAGTTGTACCTGTCTATTGTACAGGCAGTTGTACCTCTCCATTGTACAGGCAGTTGTACCTGTCCATTGTACAGCCAGTCATACCTGTCAATTGTACAGCCAGTTGTTCCTGTCCATTGTACAGGCAGATGTACCTGTCCATTGTACAGGCAGTTGTACCTGTCCATTGTACAGGCAGTCGTACCTGTCCTTTGTACAGCCAGATGTACCCGTCCATTGTACAGGCAGTTGTACCTGTCCATTGTACAGGCAGTTGTACCTGTCCATTGTACAGGCAGTTGTACCTGTCCATTGTATAGGCAGTTGTCCCTGTCCATTGTACAGGCAGCTGTACCTGTCCATTGTACAGGCAGTTGTACCTGTCCATTGTACAGGTAGTCCTACCTGTCCATTGTACAGGCAGCTGTACCTGTCCATTGTACAGGCAGTTGTACCTGTCCATTGTACAGGCAGTTGTACATGTCCATTGTACAGGTAGTCGTGCCTGTCCATTGTACAGGCAGCTGTACCTGTCCATTGTACAGGCAGGTGTACCTGTCCATTGCATTGGTTTCTGCAGATCTGCCTTTCATTATAGTCAGCTGTACCTGTCCATTGTACAGGCAGTCATACCTGTCCATTGTACAGGCAGCTGTACCTGTCCATTGTACAGGCAGTTGTACCTGTCTATTGCATTGGTTTCTGCAGATCTGTCTTTCATTATAGTCAGTCGTACCTGTCCATTGTATTGGTTTTTGCAGATCTGCCTTTCATTATAGTCAGTTGTACCTGGCCATTGCATTGGTTTCTGCAAATATACCTTCATTATAGTCAGCCATACCTGTCCATTGTACAGGCAGTTGTACCTGTCTATTGTACAGGCAGTTGTACATGTCCATTGTACAGGCAGTTGTACCTGTCCATTGTACAGCCAGTCATACCTGTCAATTGTACAGCCAGTTGTTCCTGTCCATTGTACAGGCAGATGTACATGTCCATTGTACAGGCAGTTGTACCTGTCCATTGTACAGGCAGTCGTACCTGTCCTTTGTTCAGCCAGATGTACCCGTCCATTGTACAGGCAGTTGTACCTGTCCATTGTACAGGCAGTTGTACCTGTCCATTGTAGAGGCAGTCATCCCTGTCCATTGTACATGCAGCTGTACCTGTCCATTGTACAGGCAGTTGTACCTGTCCATTGTACAGGTAGTCATGCCTGTCCATTGTACAGGCAGCTGTACCTGTCCATTGTACAGGCAGCTGTATCTGTCCATTGTACAGGCAGCTGTATCTGTCCATTTCACAGGCAGTTGTACCTGTCCATTGTACAGGCAGCTGTACCTGTCCATTGCATTGGTTTCTGCAGATATGCCTTTCATTATAATCAGTTGTACCTGTCCATTGCATTGGTTTCTGAAGATCTGCCTTTCATTATAGTCAGCTGTACCTGTCCATTGTACAGGCAGTCATACCTGTCCATTGTACAGGCAGCTGTACCTATCCATTGTACAGGCAGCTGTACCTGTCCATTGTACAGGCAGTTGTACCTGTCCATTGTACAGGCAGTTGTACCTGTCCATTGTACAGGCAGCTGTACCTGTCTATTGTACAGGCAGTTGTACCCGTCCATTGTACAGGCAGCTGTACCTGTCCATTGTACAGTCAGTTGTACCTGTCCATTGCGTTGGTTTCTGCAGATCTGCCTTACATTATAGTCAGCTGTACCTGTCCATTGCATTGGTTTCTGCAGATATGCCTTTCATTATAGTCAGTTGTACCTGTTCATTGTATTGTTTTCTGCTGATATGCCTTTCATTATAGTCATTCATACATGTCCATTGTAAAGACAATTATACCTATCCATTGTACAGGCAGCTGTACCTGTCCATTGTACAGGCAGCTGTACCTGTCCATTGCATTGGTTTCTACAAATATGCCTTTCATTATAGTCAGTTGTACCTGTCCATTGCATTGATTTCTGCAGAACTGCCTTTCATTATAGTCAGTTGCACCTGTCTATTGTAAAGGCAGTTGTACCTGTCCATTGTACAGGCAGTTGTACCTGTGCATTGTACAGGCAGTGGTACCAGTCCATTGTACAGGCAATCATACCTGTCCATTGTACAGGCAGTTGTACCTGCCCATTGTACAGGAAGTCGTACCGGTCCATTGTACAGGCAGTTGTAACTGTCCATTGTACAGGCAGTTGTACCTATCCATTGTACTGGCAGTCATACCTATTCATTGTACAGGCAGCTGTACCTGTCCATTGTACAGGCAGTTGTACCTGTCCATTATACAGGCAGTTGTACCTGTCCATTGTACAGTCAGCTGTACCTGTCCATTGCATTGGTTACTGCAGATATGCCTTTCATTATAGTCAGTTGTACCTGCCCATTGCATTGGTTTCTGTGGATATGCCTTTCATTATAGTCAGTAGTACCTGTCCATTGTACAGGCAGTTGCACCTGTCCATTGTACAGCCAGCTGTACCTGTCCATTGTACAGGCAGTTGTACCTGTCCATTGCATTGGTTTCTGCAGATATGCCTTTCATTATAGTCAGCTGTACCTGTCCATTGTACAGGCAGTTGTACCTGTCCATTGTACAGCCAGTCGTATCTGTCTATTGTACAGGCAGTTATACCTGTCCACTGTACAGGCAGTTGCACCTGTCCATTGTATAGGCAGTAGTACCTGTCTATTGTACAGGCAGTCATGTCTGTCCACTGTACAGGCAGCTGTACCTGTCCATTGTACAGGCAGTTGTACCTGTCCATTGCATTGGTTTCTGCAGATCTG
Source organism: Protopterus annectens (assembly GCF_019279795.1). NCBI lineage: Eukaryota > Metazoa > Chordata > Ceratodontiformes > Protopteridae > Protopterus > Protopterus annectens. Next base: position 330,717,725 of record NC_056750.1, read on the forward strand.
TCTTTCATATAGTCAGTTGTACCTGTCCATTGTACAGGCAGCTGTACCTGTCCATTGTACAGGCAATTGTACCTGTCCATTGTAAAGTCAGTTGTACCTGTCCATTGTACAGGCAGTTGTACCTGTCCATTGTACAGGCAGTTGTACCTATCCATTGTACAGGTAGTCATACCTGTCCATTGTACAGGAAGTCGTACCTGTCCATTGTACAGGCAGATGTACCTGTTCATTGTACAGGCAGTCGTACCCGTGCTTTGGAGAGGCAGATGTACCTGCCCATTGTACAGGCAGTTGTACCTGTCCATTGTACAGGCAGTCGTATCTGTCCTTTGTACAGGCAGATGTACCTGTCTATTGTACAGGCAGTTGTACCTGTCTAATGTACAGGCAGTCATACCTGTCCATTGTACAGGCAGCTGTACCTGTCCATTGTACAGGCAGTTGTACCTGTCCATTGTACAGGCAGCTGTACCTGTCCATTGCATTGGTTTTTGCAGATATGCCTTTCATTATAGTCAATTGTACCTGTCCATTGCATTGGTTTTTGCAGATCTGCCTTTCATTATAGTCAGCTGTACCTGTCCATTGTACAGGCAGTCATACCTGTCCATTGTACAGGCAGCTGTACCTGTCCATTGTACAAGCAGTCATACCTGTCCATTGTGCAGGCAATTGTACCTGTCTATTGTACAGGCAGTTGTACCTGTCCATTGTACAGGCAGCTGTACCTGTCCATTGTACAGGCAGTTGTACCTGTCCATTGCATTGGTTTCTGCTGATCTGCTTTTCATTATAGTCAGCTGCACCTGTCCATTGTATAGGCAGTTGTACCTGTCCATTGTACATGCAGCTGTACCTGTCCATTGCACAGGCAGTTCTACCTGTCCATTGTACAGGCAACTGTACCTGTCCACTGTACAGGCAGTTGTACCTGTCCATTGTATTGGTTTGTGCAGATCTGTCTTTCATTATAGTCAGTCGTACCTCTCCATTGTTCAGGCAGTTGTACCTGTCCATTGTACATGCAGCTATACATGTCCATTGCATTGGTTTCTACAGATATGCCTTTCATTATAGTCAGTTGTACCTGTCCATTGCATTGGTTTCTGCAGATCTGCCTTTCATTATAGTCAGCTGTACCTGTCCATTGTACAGGCAGTCATACCTGTCCATTGTACAGGCAACTGTACCTGTCCATTGTACAGGCAGCTGTACCTGTCCATTGTACAGGCAGCTGTATCTGTCCATTTCACAGGCAGTTGTACCTGTCCATTGTACAGGCAGCTGTACCTGTCCATTGCATTGGTTTCTGCAGATATGCCTTTCATTATAGTCAGTTGTACCTGTCCATAGCATTGGTTTCTGCAGATCTGCCTTTTATTATAGTCAGCTGTACCTGTCCATTGTACAGGCAGTCATACCTGTCCATTGTACAGGCAGCTGTACCTGTCCATTGTACAGACAGTCATACCTGTCCATTGTACAGGCAGTTGTACCTGTCCATTGTACAGGCAGTTGTACCTGTCCATTGTACAGGCAGCTGTACCTGTCTATTGTACAGGCAGTTGTACCTGTCCATTGTACTGGCAGCTGTACCTGTCCATTGTACAGGCAGTTGTACCTGTCCATTGCATCGGTTTCTGCAGATCTGCCTTTCATTATTATCAGCTGTACCTGTCCATTGTATAGGCAGTTGTACTTGTCCATTGTGCATGCAGCTGTACCTGTCCATTGCACAGGCAGTTGTACCTGTCCATTGTACAGGCAGCTGTACCTGTCCATTGTACAGGCAGTTGTATCTGTCCATTGTATTGGTTTCTGCAGATCTGCCTTTCATTATAATCAGTCGTACCTCTCCATTGTTCAGGCAGCTGTACCTGTCCATTGTACAGTCAGTTGTACCTGTCCATTGTACAGGCAGTTGTACCTGTCCATTGTACAGGCAGTTTTACTTGTCCATTGTACAGTCAGCTGTACCTGTCCATTGCACTGGTTACTGCAGATATGTCTTTCATTATAGTCAGCTGTACCTGTCAATTGCATTGGTTTCTGCAGATATGCCTTTCATTATAGTCAGTTGTACCTGTTCATTGTATTGGTTTCTGCAGATATGTCTTTCATTATAGTCATTCGTACATGTCCATTATAAAGACAATTATACCTATCCATTGTACAGGCAGCTGTACCTGTCCATTGCATTGGTTTCTACAAATATGCCTTTCATTATAGTCAGTTGTACCTGTCCACTGCATTGGTTTCTGCAGAACTGCCTTTCATTATAGTCAGTTGTACCTGTCTATTGTACAGGCAGTTGTACCTGTCCATTGTACAGGCAGTTGTACCTGTCCATTGTACAGGCAGTTGTACCTGTCCATTGTACAGGCAGTGGTACCTGTACATTGTACAGGCAGTCGTACCTGTCCATTTTACAGGCAGTTGTACCTATCCATTGTACTGGCAGGTGTACCTATTTATTGTACAGGCAGCTGTACCTGTCCATTGTACAGTCAGCTGTACCTGCCCATTGCATTGGTTACTGCAGATATGCCTTTCATTATAGTCAGTTATACCTGTCCATTGCATTGGTTTCTGTGGATATGCCTTTCATTATAGTCAGTAGTACCTATCCATTGTACAGGCAGTTGTACCTGTCCATTGTACAGGCAGCTGTACCTCTCCATTGTACAGGCAGCTGTACCAGTCCATTGCATTGGTTTCTGCAGATATGCCTTTCATTATAGGCAGTTGTACCTGTCCATTGCATTGATTTTTGCAGATCTGCCTTTCATTATAATCAGCTGTACCTGTCCATTGTACAGCCAGTCGTATCTGTCTATTGTACAGGCAGTTGAACCTGTCCACTGTATAGGCAGTTGTACCGGTCCATTGTACAGGCAGTCATACCTGTCTATTGTACAGGCAGCTGTACCTGTCCATTGTACAGGCAGTAGTACCTGTCTATTGTGCAGGCAGTCGTGTCTGTCCACTGTACAGGCAGCTGTACCTGTCCATTGTACAGGCAGTTGTACCTGTCCATTGCATTGGTTTCTGCAGATCTGTCTTTCATATAGTCAGTCGTACTTTGTCCATTGTACAGGCAGCTGTACCTGTTCATTGTACAGGCAGTTGTACCTGTCCATTGTACAGGCAGTTGTACCTGTCCATTGTACAGGCAGTTGTACCTGTCCACTGTACAGGCAGTTGTAACTGTCCATTGTACAGCTAGCTGCACCTGTCCATTGCATTGGTTACTGCAGATATGCCTTTCATTATAGTCAGTTGTACCTGGCCATTGCATTGGTTTCTGCAGATATGCCTTTCATTATAGTCAGTTGTACCTGGCCATTGCATTGGTTTCTGCAGATATACCTTTCATTATAGTCAGTCGTACCTGTCCATTGTACAGGCAGCTGAATCTGTCCATTGTACAGCAGCTGTACTTGTCCATTGCATTGGTTTCTGCAGATATGCCTTTCATTATAGTCAGTTGTACCTGTCCATTGCATTGGTTTTTGCAGATCTGCCTTTCATTATAGTCAGCTGTACCTGTCCATTGTACAGGCAGTTGTACCAATCCATTATACAGGCAGTCATACATGTCCATTGTACAGGCAGTTGTACCTATCCATTGTACAGGCAGTTGTACCTGTTCATTGTACAGGCAGTCGTACCTGTGCTTTGTACAGGCAGCCGTACCTGTGCTTTGTACAGGCAGATGTACCTGTGCTTTGTACAGGCAGATGTACCTGTCCATTGTACAGGCAGTTGTACCTGTCCATTGTACAGGCAGTTGTACCTGTCCATTGCACAGGCAGTGGTACCTGTCCATTGTACAGGCAGTCGTACCTGTCCATTGTACAGGCAGTTGTACCTGTCCATTGTACAGGCAGTCGTACCTGTCCATTGTACAGGCAGTCGTACCTGTCCATTGTACAGGCAGTTGTAACTGTCCATTGTACAGGCAGTTGTACCTATCCATTGTACTGGCAGTCGTACCTATTCATTGTACAGGCAGCTGTACCTGTCCATTGTACAGGCAGTTGTACCTGTCCATTATACAGGCAGTTGTACCTGTCCATTGTACAGTCAGCTGTACCTGTCCATTGCATTGGTTACTGCAGATATGCCTTTCATTATAGTCAGTTGTACCTGTCCATTGCATTGGTTTCTGCGGATATGCCTTTCATTATAGTCAGTAGTACCTGTCCATTGTACAGGCAGTTGTACCTGTCCATTGTACAGGCAGCTGTACCTGTCCATTGTACAGGCAGCTGTACCTGTCCATTGCATTGATTTCTGCAGATATGCCTTTCATTATAGTCAGTTGTACCTGTCCATTGCATTGGTTTCTGCAGATCTGTCTTTTCTATAGTCAGTTGTACCTGTCCATTGTACAGGCAGCTGTACCTGTCCATTGTACAGGCAGTTGTACCTGTCCATTGTACAGTCAGTTGTACATGTCCATTGTACAGGCAGTTGTACCTGTCCATTGTACAGGCAGTTGTACCTGTCCATTGTACAGCTAGCTGTACCTGTCCATTGCATTGGTTACTGCAGATATGCCTTTCATTATAGTCAGTTGTACCTGTCCATTGCATTGGTTTCTGCAGATATGCCTTTCATTATAGTCAATCCTACCTGTCCATTGTACAGGCAGTTGTACCTGTCCATTGTACAGACAGCTGAACCTGTCCATTGTACAGCAGCTGTACCTGTCCATTGCATTAGTTTCTGCAAATATGCCTTTCATTATAGTCAGTTGTACCTGTCCATTGCATTGGTTTCTGCAGAACTGCCTTTCATTATAGTCAGCTGTACCTGTCTATTGTACAGACAGTTGTACCTGTCCATTGTACAGGCAGTCATACCTGTCCATTTTACAGGCAGCTGTACATATCCATTGTACAGGCAGTTGTACTTGTCCATTGTACAGGCAGTTGTACCTGTCCATTGTACAGGCAGCTGTACCTGTCCATTGTACAAACAGTCGTACCTGTCCATTGTACAAGCAGTTGTGCCTGTCCATTGTACAGGCAGTCGTACCAGTCCATTTTACAGGCAGCTGTACCTGTCCATTGTACAGGCAGTTGTAACTGTCCATTGTACAGGCAGTCATACCTGTCCATTGCACAGCCAATTGTACCTGTCCATTGTACAGGCAGTTTACATGTTCATTGTACAGGCAGTTTTACCTGTCCATTTTCTTGGTTTCTGCAGATATGCCTTTCATTGTAGTCAGTTGTACCTGTCCATTGCATTGGTTTCTGCAGATATGCCTTTCATTACAGTCAGCTGAACCTGTCCATTGTGCAGGCAGCAGTACCTGTCCATTGCATTGGTTTCAGCAGATATGCCTTTCATTATAGTCAGTTGTACCTGTCCATTGCATTGGATTCTGCAGATATGCCTTTCATTATAGTCAGTTGTACCTGTCCATTGCATTTGTTTCTGCAGATATGCCTTTCAATACAGTCAGCTGTACTTGTCCATTGTGCAGGCAGCTGTACCTGTCCATTGCATTGGTTTCTGCAGATATGCCTTTCATTATAGTCAGTTGTACCTGTCCATTGCATTGATTTCTGCAGATCTGCCTTTCATTATAGTCAGCTGTACCTGTCCATTGTACAGGCAGACATACCTCTCCATTGTACAGGCAGCTGTACCTGTCCATTGTACAGGCAGTTGTACCTGTTCATTGTACAGGCAGTTGTACCTGTCCATTGTACAGGCAGTCGTACCTGTCCATTGTAGAGGCAGCTGTACCTGTCCATTGTACAGGCAGTTGTACCTGTCCATTTTACAGGCAACTGTACCTGTCTATTGCATTGGTTTCTTTTCCTCATACCTTGCATGACATGCTACTATAGGTAATAAAAAGTTAAAGTTATCCAGAGGTGGAAGGCTTTCAGTAACTTGATAACCTTTTACACTAATATAAATTATTTTAATTAGTATGAAGCACATGGAACCAGTCCTTAGGTGTAGATGTGTTACACTGTATAGTAATTGGTATTATTGTCCACAGCCTTTGCAGTAATTACAGTGGACAGATACGCAGAGTTGACATCATCTAGCAGTAATGACTCATACTTACATGACTGCTTAATTGTTGAAATGGACAAACTATGAAGATGCATTACAGCTGCAGTGTTGGTGAATGACTGCATAACTTAAGTAGTACTTACTGAGTGACTGATAATACTTTAACTGGACAAACTGTAAGGCTGAAATTACCTCAGCAGTGTTAACCCACAATTATGGCATTTTTACGTCTTTAATATTGTAATAGTGCTGAGGACATACTTACTGAATGAATCTGGTCTTCACTTTTCCACTTCTGCCATTCACTGGTTAAGAGCAGATCAAGCAGGTGTCAGCATTGCTCACCATTGCAGGATATTTAGTTGAGCGCTAACAGCTCATTGACAAGGTCTGTCCATATGTTAGTCCATCTAAAGAGAAACCTCCCCCTGCTTGCAGCCCATTTTTATAGTAGGTAAAGTGCAAGTAAAGGAAAAGTTTGGGCTCCTTCACACAAACTCTTGGCCTACTGTCCGGAGCTTTCGCAGAAGAAATCATGTTGCCTTGGCTAGAGTCCAAAGAAAATAGTACCTACAATATGAGACTCCTGGGGTGCAAGCCAAACCCTATGCAACATGGCAAAAAGCAGCTCAAGCAGCTGACAACTGCATGAGAATATACAACATGTATCAGAGCTCATGCATAGGCAGTGCAGATTACGTATGCACTAAGTTGTACTTGCATGTTCAAGATTGTAGGAATTTACCTATGGTATTGGCATATATACATTATGTACAAATATACATTTTATATATATATATATATATATATATATATATATATATATATATATATATATATATTATATATACAAATATACATTAATTCCCTACTCAAAACCATCACCCAACTTCTCCCCAGTCGAAGTACTAATCTCTATATTAAAACTTACCAACCATAAAAACATTTGCATAATTGCTCTGTATATTCCTCCAGGAAACAACATACCAATATTAGAAAACATACTTTGCCTGGACTTCACAAAACATAGATAATGAAACCATCATCTTAGGAGATGTAAACATTGATTGGCTAGACATTGCCCATAGCAATCCCTCAAAAAACATAAACCTTTACAACTTTTCCCAGCTAATTGAAGACATCACCAGACCCCACAAAAATAACATTTGGGGCTCCACAATAGACTGGATATTAGTGTCCAACCCTAACAATGTCACCACTGGAGGCATACTAATACCATTACCAACCACCACCCAGCATATTTCCTACGCAAAACCACCCCAACCCCGGGGCAACATCAATACAAATCAACCAGATTTAATGAAACATTAGCTAAAGTAAATTGGGAACCCCTCAAATCCCTGCCACTTAAGAAGGCTGTTGAGTTCTTTAACTCAACATTCCTAGACATCCTAAATAGGCAAGCACCCATGCCAAAAATGAATAAAACATAACCATGCATGCTGGCTCTCAAAATCCACCAAAAAGTCATGTCCACAAGGGATAAAATCTGGCAATCATGGCAGAAAAACAAAGACCCTACAACTCCAATACAATACAAACAACTCTGTAACCAGGCAAAACATCTAATAACCAATAATAAAAAAGCCCATTGTCTCCACCTACAAAGCCAACATAAAAAAAAAATCCCAAAAAATATCACATTCAGGTTCTCAAGGCAACCCATCCCCTGACCCACACAAAACCTCTACCGAACTTGCCCACCTCTTCAATTCCTACTTCATTGGCACCAAAGCTAACCTAACCACCACCTTTCCTATGGTTAACACCACCACCACCAAGACAGCTAATGACCAAACCATCCCAGAAAACAATCCTATACACAACTCTAACTTAAAATTCTCCCCCATACCCATTGCCACAATAAAAAAGCATTACTTAAGCTTAAACCCTGTACTCTATCCCCTGACAATCTATTCCCACACTTCCTGCAGCTAGCTGCAAACTCTATAACTTATCCCATCAGCATACTCATTAACAGATCAATTAAAGAGGCCCTTGTCACAGACATCTGGAAAAAAGCATTCATTCTCCCCTTACACAAAGGTGGCACCAACACAGACACCACAAACTTTCGACCCATAGCTATTCTCTCACCCCTCTCTAAAATACTGGAAAAATGCATCCATGCCCAACTCCTCAACCACCTGCTTGAAAATCAAATTCTGTCACCCACTCAGCATGGTTTCAGACCAGGGCACAGCACCACTACATCCTTCCTCCCCTTCCTTGATACAGTTAACTGGGCATGGGATTCTGGTTAAATAATCGCTTCTCTTTTCCTCGACCTCTCCAAAGCTTTTAATACCATTTCCCACACTATCCTCCTCTGTAAACTATCTACCCTCCACATTTCCCCACCTGCCCTACAATGGTTCAATAGCTATCTCTCCAATAGGCTGCAATCCACCAAATGGCAGCAGTCTTAGTCTCCCTTCCTCAATACTTCCACAGGGGTATCCCACGGCTCCATACTTGGTCCTGTCTTATTTAGCATCTTTATTAACCACTTTCACACCACTCTCCCACAATGCTTAGTAATCCAGTATGCTGATGGCTCTACAATAATATGGACTGAAAATTCCAGCTCTGAACTCCAGCAGATCACCCAGAATGCCCTAACCTCTACTGAATCTTGGATGCTTAACAATCATCTTGCCCTAAATCCAAAAAAAAACTAGACTAGTAATTTTTATCCTAAGAAAACCACTCCCCTAGATAAAAAAAATCTTCAGTATACAAGCCCAAGACAATACCACTATAGAAGTTGTCCTACACACTAAATTATGAGGAATTATTATAGATGAAAACCTAAACCTTGACCTACACATAAACAGTAACATCAAAAAAATACACCAAAAGCTTGGTATGCTCTACAGGCACCAACACTTTCTTAGCCTATCTACTAAACAAATCCTTGCAACTACATTTTTATTACCCTCTCTCTTTTATGGTGCCCCTCCCCTCACTAATATCTGAAATTGTACAAAATCCAAACTTGATATGCGTTACAACAGAATAGCCGAATTTGCCACCAAGGCCAAATTCTCATCCCACCACTGTAACTCACTGAAGCAATTAGGCTGGTTGTAACTCCCCCACCATCTCTCATTCACCCAGCTAACTACAGCAAACAAAATAATCTACAGACCCACAGACTGTCCTGCTCTCTCAACTCTACTTGCCAAATACTAACCCAGCAGGCAACTAAGATCTGAAAATCATCTCCTTCTAAAAGTAGAAAAGCCCACCTTACTGGCTGGTCAACTGCTCTACTCCTTCACCATCGTCAAACTATGGAACTCGCTTCCTCCTTCTATAAGAAGCACGGGCAGCACCACCACCTTCGAACAAACACTGAACAATCATCTCAACTCTTCTTCCTGGTTATGTACCTGCTCTATAACCTAACATCCTCCTTCTCCTTATATTATAACTACATTCCTATGCTTTTTACTACTGATGATACTTTCTCCATATTTATTATTTTTTTCTTTCATGAATTGTTGATACTGACACATTTATCTCAATTTTTACCACTGTGAATTCATCTGGCAACCAACTAAGTTCCTACTTTTATGTATATATTCTGTATATGTTACTGTAATCAAGCCAACTCAATTCCTGACTTATGTATATATTCTGTATATATTACTGTAACCACTATATGTGTAACACTGTTTCTACTTCTGTACAATTAAATGTTTTTTTTTTTTCTGCATCTATGTTCTTGTCAGAGCTTTTCTCCCCAGGCCTCCACCATAAATGGGCTCTTTTAGGCCCAGTAGACTTTCCCAGTAAACAAATGCAATAAATAAAATAAATAAATAAGTAAATATATGCAATACAGTTATGTGCCTACAAGCTTCATTTACATACAGATTTCATAAACTGCATAAAATTTGTTGAAAATGAGTGTCCCCATTGTATGCACCATTCATTATTATGATTCTGCAAAGATTGCTGGAAAGCCAAAATTTAAGCAAATATTTAATAACAATTGCAGTGATGGGCATAACAGAATAAGTTCATATTAATAATATAGTAAGAATAGTGAAGAAACTGTTTCCAGAGGTGAGATAGAGTTGTTTTACTGAAATCACCTATCAGGTTCGGTCACATTACTGAGTAAAGATTTTGTTCTGTATACTGCACTTTTCCATATTTGTCTCAGTTTGTGACACCTGGCAGTAGCAATGCACAGGACCAATTTGTATAGGCAATATTGAATATCATGAAATAAAACATCAGTCATCTTGTAGGCTGCAGTTTGTCCCCTCCCGCAATATGTAGCATGCCTGCAGTCACATATCTCTCATAGTCTGTTAAGCATATCAGTTCACAATTCAATACTCCATGACACAGAAAAACCCACACATGCATGTTTGTGCACACACACACACACACACACACACACACACACACACACACACACACACACACACACACACACACACAAAAAAAAAAAAAGGAGAGCTATAAAAATTCAGTAACATATTGCCTTTTCCATAGTATTCAATTAGGACAACATTCCTGCTGCAGTGTGTCACATAACTATTGTGCAGAGGTCTATCCTTTTGCTTCATTTCACTCAGGGCAGTGTTACAATACTGATGCCAAATTTGTTATTTCTATGAACAAGATGTTGCAGATTCAGAAAGCAAAGCACAGGAGAAATAAGTTCACCCCTGAGGGTAACCATATCACCATGGATGCACTTAAGACCTATGAAAAATGTCTATTTGAAAAAGGGACTCTTAGACAAACAGCACAAGCTAAGGTGTGAAACTAAGTATTGGCAGACATGAATGTCATAGGGGAGAAATCATACCTTAGCAGACATCTAATAATATGGTGTCCAGCACCTGGAGCAGGGAAAGGCAGAATGTAATTGTTCATAATACCACAGGTGGCGAGCCTTTCACTGACCAAAGTTTAATACCTGATGAGGGGTACTTGCTGTGAGGATGACTATGATACAGAAGATGATGGCATTGGTGGTACCAAGGGAGTATTGATACTGGTAGCTTAATAAAGCTTCATCATGCACACAAAATATTTTCTTCTTTTCCACCTGTGCTGTTACTTGTACAGGGATCTACTGGCAAGTAAATACTTAGGCATACTATATTGAAATACGTTCCTCACAGGTATGGCACCAGAACAAACATTAATGGTAATATGCGGTGCACCACAGCAGGTTGATGTTAACAGCAGGATGAGCATCGATAACCATGCCATTACTCTCATACTTGTGACAGTCTGAGGACAGTGGCACTTAGTCACAAAGTTTAATGGCAGGGCTCCCTTAATCCCAAGCTGATAACTACATAACAAGTGAAACAGAGTCACATCATGAGGAAATCTGATTGCCTGAAGGGGAAAACTCCCCTCTTAGCTCAACACCTATTTCTGTGGACATGCTGAACCTCTGTTGGAAGACACAGCAATGTTGGACATTCAATTACCTGTTGTGCATCCTGTCCACAAAGGTGCCAGGTGAAGACATTTATCACAGATGGCTCTACGACATATAAGGCCATGCTCACATAGCAACACGTCAGTACATTGTTCAGTCACAGGCTGCTGCCACCAAGAGTGAGGTATAGAGATGGTTAGAATGCTGCAGGGAATATATGAGGAAAACTGTCAGTACCTGAATATGATGGAGGCCAAAGACAATGCCATATTGGTCCTCATGAAGAAAATGGATGCTTACATGGCATCTATCTCAGACTCTATCCACACACTAGTAAGGACTTACCAGACACACATTACTGACAGTGGTAAAGTGATCAAGGGCAGGTCTGCATGCATGGTGGACATGTAGGCCATACATCATGAGTGTCCCAAGAAAGTACTGCATCCATGGTTGTGGATTCTCCCTTAATTCAACCATTTTGAAATCATCAGACTTCCACATTACATGGTAGGACCTCTCGGTCAAGGTCTAGGTCACACAACACTCTCCAGTCACTGTCAAGGATATCATCAGTACCTACTAGGTGTTGTCATCATAGCAACTCATTATGGTGATCACATGGCAACACTTGCTTCTAATCTATGGGACCAGTCTCAACACTGTCTTTAGGGAACATTGTATGTGACACAATACAAATGTGACACTCACAGTTTCATATATTCTAATATATACTTCACCCAACTCCAACTCACCAACTGGCAAGAGAAAATACATCAAGCAACAATACACCTGACGTAAACCTGACCTAATGCATGGCATCTGTGATGAGTTATGAAAACAATTGCTTCCCTGAAAAGTTTAAAAAAGTTAAATACCAATAAGAAATAGAAAAAAAATACATCACTTAAAAAAGAAAAAATATTACCAGTTTGCAAAAACAATAACATCAGAATTATAATTCATAACTTCAGTATGACATCATCACAGTAGTACTCTGTAAGCCTGCATCTGGAGAGAAAATCTGCTGTCTCCTTCTCTGCAGTTCTTCACCACCCTGTCCACTTGTACAATTCCCCATCTACCTGCTGACATGTCTAGCACTTGCCATAGGATCATAGGAGGTTATTAGGCTATTTGCCCTGAGGCCCTTATAACCGTAGCCAAGAGTCTAGCCCATGTTTAGACAAATCAGCACCTGATGCCCCTGTCCAGCAGGGACATGGGTGGAATCCCAGTGGTATATTTTCTGTTTCCCATCCAGTTATTCAGGTTGCACTTAAAAAGGGGTAAAGAGGTACTCTGCTTGATGTGGACAGGGAGTCTATTCCAAAGATGGGAGAGAGTCTCTGGGACACAAATCTGTCCCACCAACAAGTCTTGTTGATGTCACAGACCAGGTTGAAGCCATGCATGTGGGTTACTTGAGCGGAGCTTGACTTGCAGATATGCAGCAGTCCCATCAAGGTGGGGTCCATGATTGTCTTGTATGCCAGACAGAGGTCATGTCTGAGGAGTCTGTATGAAACTGAGTAGAGGGATAGAGCTTTTAGCCTCTCTTTGCATGGTAGATGTTTGAGGCCCTGGATTCTCCCGGTGAGGAACCTCTGCGGTCTCTTCAGTTGTGCCTCTTTTGACTGACCACTGTGCAAATTATTACAGATGTGACCATATTAACTATACTATTCTGTATGGTATGTGGAGTAATGCCTGAGGTACACTGTGAACTGACAATGCACTATTCAGCATACTCCACAAGTAACAATGCATGCACCAGGCATTACCTTTGTTGCTTAATGCTAACACTTTGAATGCCATGACCCATAATTGTGAACTAGATGTTACTGTCTCACTTGTGCTGTCAGGAACTGTGCACATGTTGGCTGGGGTGGATGCTGTCCTGCTGCCATCAGCTAGCCAACATCATCATCATCACTTATGGAATTAATGATTAGCAAAGCTGCACTACCACCATTGCTCAATGGTTGTGACAGTTGCACCTAAGAGCAGCACAAAATCATGTTATGCACAACACAACAAGCTGTGAACATTCTGCATACAATAGCAGGGTCATAGTATAGAGCCCTTCCAAATTTATGCAGGCAGCAGAAATGGCTGAATGACTATCAGTGTCTAGTACAAGCCAGTGCTATAGCTCTCCTCTTTAGCTCCCTGAGGGTTACATAGTAGTATCTTTAGAAAAAGTTCAAGTGAGTGCAACAAGTCAGCTGAAAACTAGTGAGAATGGGACACATGAAGATGGGGGAGTTAGCCATTACAGCCTTAGTCACTATATAGATAAATAGCTATGGAGGAACAAAGTTATTTAGGATGGACTTACCTACTAAGTGTTCATGAAGTGTCCCACCATGCAGGAAATGAAACTCGAGGTACTGCCAGGATGCTAGGCTGATACATTGGTAATACAGCCATGTGCATTATGCACTACCTGGCAATTGATAGAATGGTAATCCCTCCTATTACAGTACCTCTCCTCCTGTAGTCAAGCTTCGGACCTGACAACCACATGGGTGCAATGTGTCACATCAAGCACCTTAAAAAAGGATTTCATTCTGTAGAAGGCATGCATGGTACTGGCCAGGTGCTATATTGACACCAGGAAACAGTTATGCTCATCCACCTGGGCTAAGAGTATATGGAGGAACTGCTGAAGTATCCTTGAGGCAGAAGCCTGTGAAATATCCAACACATCCCCAATCAGTCTCTAAAAGGACCCTGTGTCAAGTATAGTGAGGGCTATACATACCTTGGTATCCACAGGAGTAGCAAAGCCACACATTCCCCCAGTTCCAGTTTATAGGCTGTACAAGTTCACCAAACCCCTTAAGTTTCTGCTTCTCAAAGTTGAAATGAGTCACCCTTTGTCTGTATCTCCTCCTCCTCCTCCAGGGCCACGAAGCACTGACTCATGGAGTGAGTTGTGACAGGATGGAAGCAAACAGCTCAAAGTGAGCAAAACTAGCAGCAAAACCAAGGATCTTCACCAATTTCAAAGTGTCTAAAAAAGGTGCAGCTTCCCTTTTTATAATGTATCTGCATAATGTGCACTTGTGTAGCAAAATGTAATTCTGAACTGCAAGAAGTGAGAAGGACACCTTATTATAGTACTATAAGCACAGCATTTGCATATGTTTAGTCACTTACAGGTTCATAGGAGCCCTTACAAACCTAGACATGTTAATACCGAGTTGTCCCAATTTCCCATGGTTAGAAGAACATAATTCGCAGAGTGAGCCTATGATCAACACCAACTACCCCTGTCCATGAGGTGCCACCCCTGGGGTGAATTTGTGGTCTTCCATCCATTTGTCTAGGTTATGCTTGAATAGGGGCAGTGAGAAACTCTGCTTCATGTAAACTGGAAGGTTATTTCAGAGGAGTGGCAATCTCTGGGAGATATATCTGTTTTTCCAGCATGTTCTGTTTATGTCACAGGCTAGGTTAAGATCCCTAAAGCGAGTGACCCTTGTGCTATTTGACTTCTGGGTGCAGCATTTTCATCAGGGCAGGATTAGAGACTGCCCTGTAGGCCAGGCACAAGTCGCTTCTCAGCAGCCTATAAGATACAGAGTACAGTGCCAGGGCTTTCAGTCTATCCACATAGATCATGGTTTGGAGGCCCTGTATTTTCTTGATGAGAAACCTCTGTGGTCTTTCCAGCTGCTGCATGTGTCTAGTGAGGTACATGCAAAAAGGGGCATTGTACTCTATTAATGGTCTGATAAGGGTCACGTATGGTGGAGTTATAACATCCTTAGACCTGAATGTGATGCCCTTATGTATGAGATGCACAATGTACAAGGCTTTCCTTACCACTATGGAACTTTGGTGGTCAAAGGTCAGATTGCTATCTACCTGTGTTCCCAGATCTTGCACCAGTGGGTTTGAACTTAAGGGGGTGCTGTCAATATTGTAATTTGCAAGGAATTCCTCTTTGCCAAAGAGGGATAATAATGCACTTTTTTGCATTTAGTTTTAAACTGTGGCTTTGGCACCAATCGATTGTCTGTGTTAGCCCCTCCTGTAACATGTTAACATTATTGGGGGACTTAATGATTGCACCCAATTTGCAATAATCAGCAAACCTGGTAAGCCAAAGGCCATCTACTTTAGCCTGGACTTCCAAAAATAGATTCCAAACAGTAAAGGGCCCAGCACAGATCCCTGTGGTGCACCACTGGTGACGGGTCTACTGACAGAGGTGCAGTCACCAACTTTGACAATATGTGTTCTGTCAATGAGGCATATGGCTACCCACCTAATGATGTAAGGGTTGATCCCCAGCTGGGAGACTGTCTCAATGATACCTGATTG
Organism: Protopterus annectens; assembly: GCF_019279795.1. Lineage (NCBI taxonomy): Eukaryota > Metazoa > Chordata > Ceratodontiformes > Protopteridae > Protopterus > Protopterus annectens. The sequence continues at coordinate 330,733,542 of NC_056750.1, forward strand.
GGAGATTGTATCAAAAGACTTGTCTAGGTCAAGATAAGTGGTATGCATTGACTTACCTTCATCCAGGGCTTTGGTGACTTTCTCCTAGAAGGCTACTAGGTTTAATAAACATGATCTATCCTTAACAAAGCCAAACTGGGTTGCATTTAGAGTTTGAAGGTCATCTATGTCCTTGTTGATAAGGTCCATGGTGATTCCTTCCATGGCCTTGCAGATGAGGCTGGTTAGACTTATGGGCCTGTAGTTCCCAGGGTCGATTGATGGCTCCCCTTTGTGCAAAGGGATTATTGTTGCTGCTCTCCACTATGCTGAAACAAAGCCATTTCTCAGGCTATGGTTAAAGAGAACACCAAGTGGCTCCACTAGGTCCTGTTTTAGATTGCTTAGTAAGCAACCTGTGATGTTATCTGGTCCCATTGAGGCCATGCTTTTTGGCCTTGGAGAGCGTAGATATGACCTGATCTCTAGAGATAATAGGCAGAGGGCTGGTGTCAGGTATGCTTTGGGGTATGGCTGATGGGGACAGAAGTTATAAGATTGTGCCAAATCTGTCAATTAGCAGGTTGGCAGTTTCCTTTGGTATAGTATGAGTGGTGCCATCCACTACCAGTTCGACACATAGCTGGCCATCCCCCTTTAGATTTCGGATTTAGTTAAAGAATACCATATGATTATCTTTAGCTAGGGATGCTATTTTTGATTCGTAGTTTGCTTTAGAGGACTTTACAAGATTTCTGATTTGCTTGTTCAAGCTGTGGAGGGAATTCTTCCTCTGCTGAGTCTGTTCCCTTTTGTTATTAGACATCAGTTTCTTCCACTTCTTATACAACCTGTTTATACTTGAGGTCCAGCAGGGTGGCTTGTTTTTTTTTTTTTTTTTTTGGGAGGACCTGGTTTTGATCCAGTCAGGTATAGCCAAGTCTATACAGTTGTTTAAGTGTTTATAAAAGGCATTTGCATACACCTCTGCATAAGAGTCATTGTTGTCTGTGTTTGTGGTCTACTTGGCCTTAATGAAGATGGATACACCTCCACCTTTGGTTCTTTCATGCTTATTTGGAGGTCTGAATATATGGAAGGAATTGTAGCCTTGCATGGCTGGTGTGTTGTCTGTGGCCTTGAACCATGTCTCAGTGACTGCACAGATGTCAGCATCTTCCAAGATGTGGAGTGCTTCCAGGGAGTGTATGTTCCCATTCAGACACCTAGCATTAAGCAGCAATACCTTTAGTTTGTCTCGAATGGATTTTGTTACATCAGAAATGTTGTTGTTTTGACATTGCCTAAAAAAGGCACTATGGGGAGGCAAGTGTCTTTGCCAGTATCCAAAAGCCTAGAGGAGACAGGTGCAGAACATCTCTTGAAAAGCAGCATGGCCTGTTGACCATGTCTTCCAGGCTGGCAGATACTGGATCCCCCCTGAACTAACACCGGAAGCTAAGCCAATTGTTGAAGTCGAACATTTTTCTGTTTATATTGTGGCATCATGCTGGGTGAAGGTAGAAAGGCTAGGGTCATACCTGCCTGGGACACATAATCTGAGAGTTCAGTCATGTCTGTCTTCATATAGTCCAGAGAGGTACACCTCAAGTCATTCACCTCAACATGGACTATGACAGAGTCATAATGGTACTTGTTGTTGAGTGACTTGAGTGCGTGAGTGATTTGACTCATCCTTGCACATGACAGGCAGCTGATCATGACCTTCACTTTGTCCAGCCTGGTGAGGGGGGCATCTGTGTGTCTCACTAAGGAGTCGCCTGTCACTAAGACATTAGATTTTGAGGTGTTTTGCCTTAGGGTCTTATTTGCTGAGAAATGGGAGTTTGTGTTATTATGTGCAGCAGTTACTATTTGTATAGCAGTGTGTGTAAGTGGCTTACATTTGGGAGGTCTCTGATCTTTCAGTAGGCTTCTAGTGAGTACCTCCTCATATGTGGGTTTATGTGTTGTGATCTTATTTTGTGTGAGAGGTGAAGTGTGTGTGTGCAGATAACCTGTTTGATGTCCGGTTTATTGTTATGTGAGACAATTGACTTCAGTTTCATTGTGTAATTGCATCTCTCACATAGGGTATTTATTTGTTTTAGGAATAAGTGGTTGTCAATGTGACGATTGGGGAGAGATGGGTGAAGACTGCCAGCCTAGTCAAATAGAATTTGATATATAATTCTGGCATTTGTAAATAAATGTAAAATACAGGCATGTTTTCTTGAGTGTAAACGAATACTGTGAAATGTGGAACTGCAAAATATGTGACAACATTGCACTCTACTGGCCCAGTGAAGCATGCTGTGGCCCTTTTATGTTAGAATTCAGCTCCAGTGAGTCTGGATGAAGGTTTCATGCCCATTGTTTTAAGGCTAAAGTTTATGATCAGAATTTACATGTGGCATGTTTTTATTGCTCTGGTTTCTGATAGAGTGTATATGTGAAATGCCTTGTATTGTTGTAGTTTACTGAGCAGGTGTTAGCTTGCTAAATAATGCAATAATGTTTGTGGCCTGAGAAAACCTAAGTCTCAAAATGATGTAATTTGGGAGAGCCTCAGCAGAGCTGTTGGTTACTATTGTTCAGTGAGAGACTGGAAGCATTTTGACTTTGGACATCTAACTCAGCACTGCTTGCTCTTTGTGTATGCTCACATGTAAGTTTAGCACTGTGATTTCTTGTAGGAATAGTTAAAGCTAGTAAAGATTAATTAGATATTTTTCTTTGAAATCAGACCTGTACTACTGTATTATTTTAAGTTTCTGTGTGATCACTGAACTCTTAGATATCTCTGTGGTGTAGTAGTTTTGTTGTGTGTTTTCATTATTTATTATTAAATATCTTTAAAACCTTCTACCTGTGGCTGGTTTATGTAGAGATAAATTATGCTTTAGAGTATATTGTATAGTTATAGAGTTTACTGTCTAAGCCCTTCCAATAAGCATAGACTGAATAGTCACATTGCCATCGGATAACAATATTGCACAGTAATAATTGGACACCCTTTTAAGGGCATTTTAGTAGCTGATATTATTAGCTGGGTGGTGGCAGGGATTACTACCATATGGTCTGGGTAAAGGGGCACAGCTGGAGAACCTGTGCCAGCCTTTTCCCGGGAAAGTCTGTGCGGTTGTATAACCTCTTCTCAAAATGTGTGTGTGTATGTATGTATCAGCTACCTGGGCAGAGACACGGAACACTGGTTGGACAGAGAGGGTACTGGAGGTTTTAGCTTGCCCAATTAGGCTGAGACCTGGACCCTATAGCTGTGCCAGTGGGGAGTTTTATTGGGGACCTGGTGAGCAAAGGAGCAACCAGCCCCAGACTGACTGTCATCTCTATGTGCACTTAAGGGAATTTGTACTTTACTGTGTGTATTAGTTATCCTTTTCTCTTCTATGAGACAATCTTCCTGCTGTTAGTGGTGAGGATTGAGGCTCCCTGATAGCTGGGCCAGGGCATGGTTGTCACAATTGTTTGGCAGTGGTGGGATCTACTTCACATACTAATTGGCTTGTAGTGGTGTGGGTAGAGCGAATTCATGTAGCTTATGTGCAGTGATCTCTAAAAGTGTTTTGTACTTTAAAACAGCCATGCAATGTATACTCAGAGTTCAGATCACAATTGTTTTATTTCTTTTGTTAGCTTAATGTTAGTCAGGGTGAGCAGGCAGCATGTCAGCAGAAGAGTATGGAAAGCTGACTGGCGGAGATGTGCCAGGCTGGGGATTGGTGCATGGAAACCTGACTAAGGTAGACCTGATTGCAGCCTTGGTTACAGCTGCATCAGAAAACAGCAGCCTGGAGGACAATCAGACTAACAGTGGAGATACAATATCCTCGGAGAATGGACAGCTCAACCTTTCTGCAGTGGACTTAAAAATCCAGCTGGAGCTAAAGAGACTTGAGTTGGAGGCCAGGTGTATGGAACTAGAAGCAACCGAGAAAATGAGGAGTCTACAAGCTGAGGAAAATGAACAGCAGAGGAGGCATAAGAGGGAAATGCTGACTCTTCTCCAGAGTCATGGAGGTAATGGGGAAGGGAGTAACCGGACCCCAGAAGCACAAAAGGTCAGTAAATTTCTTCCACAGTTTAAAGAGAGGGATAATTTTGATAGTTTCATTCATATGTTTGAGCGGGTATGTAAACAGTATGAAGTTGACCAAGGGCTCTGGGTACAGTTCCTGACCCCTTACTCCATGGTAAAGCAGTAACTTGTTTAGCAAAAATGCATGACACTGACTGTTTTGATTATACTGCTGTAAAAAGACACTTGTTGGAATGTTTTAAGCTAACACCTGAAAAGTACAGGAAAAAGTTTTGTGAGCATAGATGCAAGGCAGATGAAAATGTATGCAAATATGATGCTAAACTGAGCATTTATTTTCATAGCTGGGCGAGTGGATGTCAGGTCACCACTTTTGAAGGGCTGGCAAACCTTTTGGTAAGGGAACAAGCCCTTAGCACTTTCCCTGAGGACATGAGGATCTGGTTAGCTGACAGAGAGTATGCTACTTCAGAGGAGTGGGGGAAGAAGAGAGACCTACACCTAGCAAGCAGGGCAGCCTTGCACAGGAAAGGGACCTCAGTACTGCTCATGGGACTAAAGGAACCCATGGTGGGCAGCACAGACTGCCCCAACAGAATCTGCCAGTAGCAGGGGAAGCCACTAGTCCAGGTACACATCCAGGAGCTAGGGTTAAATGTTTTGAATGCAACCAGTGGAGCCATGTGGCATACGGGTGTCCACGGAGGTAAGGTGGGGAACCAAAGGTGAGGGAGCCAATAAGTGGGAAAGACAAAATGCCAACAGTGGGTTGTCTTGAGACAGCAGGGGTATGGAACTACCATCCTGCAGATGTCCTGAGAGGGAAGGATTTGGATGAGGCAGTACTATGTACTTATGCAGTTACATGCAGTGAGGCTAGGAGACAAGCATGTGGGTCTGGTAGCCTGGGGGAGACCCAGACAGACTGCATACTTGCAACCAGGACTGCTGAGGTGGTTACTTCAGGGAGTGAGCTATGCTATAGCAGTGAGACTGAATGTGAGCCACAGCTGCTTGTGGGTACTGAAGTTCCCTTGGACAGGGTAACTGCAAAGGTAGAGGTGAGTAGTAGTACCCAGGCTGACAGTGAGGCACCGCTGTCAGAGGATGCCAGACTTCCTGTGGAAGGGGAGCTGGGAAGAGTTACAAGGAGAGACTTGAGACAGGCTCAGTTCTCAGACCCTGGATTGCAAGGCCTAAGGCAGGTAGCTAGGGTGGCACCTGATTCTCAAGGGAAGGGGGAATCTGTATACTGGAACAAAGAGTTACTGTGCAGAGAGTGGACCCCTGAGGGAGGGATAGAAGGTGAGAGAGTACAGCAGTTGGTAGTGCCTAGAGCTTACCATCTGGAGCTTCTAGCCATAGCTCATGTTATTCCCTTTGCACGTCATATGGGCATAAAACATACAAAGAGGTGTATTATGCAAAACTTCTATTGGCCTGGAATTTCCAGAGATGTAACAGGGTACTGCAGGACCTGTGAGCAGTGCCAAAAGGTAGGCAAGGCAGGAGGCAAGGTGAGAGCTCCTTTGATGCCTTTGCCTGTGATTGAGGAGCTATTTCAGAGGGTAGCTATGGATATTGTGGCTCCTCTGAGTACCCCAAGTTCCACAGGGAAAAAGTATATCCTAGTGGTAGTGGATTATGCTACATGATACCCTGATGTAGTGGCTTTGTCCTCCATTGAGGCAGAGAAGGTGGCAAATGCTTTGCTAGAGATTTTCAGCAGGGTAGGTTTCCCAAAGGAAATAATGTCTGACAGAGGTGCCAATTTTATGTCAGACCTGCTGGCTTATCTGTGGAAGTCCTGTGGGGTGAAGCACATGAAGACCACCCCCTACCATCCCCATACTAATTATCTTGTTGAGAGGTTAAACTCTACAATCAAGTCCATGCTACGGGCATTTGCAGATCAGTTTAAGAGGGAGTGGGACAAATATTTGCCCCATCTGTTGTTTGCTTACAGAGAGGTTCCCCAGGAATCCACAGGTTTTTCACCCTTTGAGTTGCTGTATGGGCATAGGGTAAGGGGAACTCTAGATTTAATTCGAGATGAGTGGGAAGGTGAGTGTGAGTCTCACAAGGAGTCTGTTGTGGCATATGTCCTGAACCTCAGGACAAGGCTCAAGGAACTCATGGGCCTGGCCCAGGAGAACCTGGCAGAAGCCCAACAACAGAAAAAGGTGTGGTATGACAGGAATGCTCGAGCTAGAGAGTATGCTGTAGGGCAGCAGATGATGGTTCTCATTCCTGTTAGACACAACAAGTTGCAGGCAGCTTGGGAGGGACCCTACAAGGTGGTAAGAAAGGTAAGTGATGTTAACTACATGGTGGAACTGCTAGGCAGATGGCAGGGGCACAAATTGTACCATGTTAACATGATGAAACTTTACCATGATAGGGAGGCCTTTGTGCTGAGCATTTGCAGTGGATTGCAGGAGGAGTCTGAGAGAGATCTTGTGACTGATCTCCTCAGTGAGGCTCGGGCTGACGTCTCGGTGGAAGGGGTAGCAATGTCCCAGCAGCTATCTCCTACCCAGGTTCGAGAACTCCAAACAGTGTTGCAGGAGTTTGGGGGCATGTTCACTGGGAAACCAGGGAGCACCCACCTGGTGCAGCACCAAGTGGATACAGGACCCCAAAAGCCTATCAGGCAGTCCCCTTATAGGGTGCCTGAGAGAGTCAAAAAGACTCTGAGGGAAGAGGTACAGGAGATGTTGGAACTAGGGGTGATTCAGGTGTCTAACAGTCCCTAGGCCTCCCCAGTGGTACTGGAGCCAAAGAAGGATGGCAGCACCAGGTTCTGTGTGGATTACAGGGAAATTAAATAGTCACACAGAGACAGATGCTTACCCCATGCGAAGGACAGATGAGTCCCTAGAGCAGCTGGGTGAGGCTAAGTATCTTACAACCATTGATCTTACTAAGGGTTACTGGCAGGTGCCCTTGACTCCCAGTGCTAGAGAGAAGTCAACCTTTGTGACTCTTTTTGGCTTGCACAAGTTCACAAAGATGCCCTTTGGGATGAAGAATGCCCCAGTGACTTTCCACAGGCTGGTAGATCATATCTTAGCAGGAGCAGGAGGGTTTGCCCTTGCTTACATGGATGATATTGCTATCTACAGCCATTCCTGGCAAGAGCAACTTCAGCATGTCACGGAGGTGCTGGGAAGACTACAAAGGGCAGGGTTGACCATTAAGCCGAGCAAATTTCAGGTGGGTATGGCAGAGGTCTCCTACCTAGGACATAGAGTGGGGAGTGGTAAGATAAGGCCAGAACCTGCCAAAGTGGAAGCCATTCAGGCATGGCCTGCAACTGTTACCAAAAAGCAGGTGAGGGCATTCTTGGGGACAGCAGGGTACTACAGAAAGTTTGTTCCCAATTATAGTACCATAGCTGCTCCCCTCACAGACCTGACAAGGAAGAACAGGCCAGATAAGGTAGTGTGGACCCCAGCATGTAAGCAGGCATTTCAGAAGCTTAAGGAAGCTTTAGGAGGACACCATGTGTTAGCCAGTCCAGACTACAGCAAAGACTTTGTTGTGCAAGTGGATGCTTCAAACTATGGGGTGGGTGCTGTATTTAGCCAGACTTCTTCAGAGGGAAAAGAGCACCCAGCGGTTTATCTCAGTAGTAAGCTCCAACCCAGGGAGCAATGCTATGCAGCGGTAGAAAAGGAATGTCTAGCCATAGTGTGGGCATTACAAAAACTTCAGCCTTATCTGTATGGAAGAAAATTCACTGTGATAACAGAACACAACCCTCTAACATGGTTAAACAGAGACAGTCAGCAAAATGCCAAGTTGCTAAGATGGAGTCTGGGGTTGCAAGCATATGATATGTCAGTGCAGCACTGCAGTGGGAGTAGCAATGCCAATGCAGATGGGTTCTCAAGACAGGGACTGGAGTGAGGTACACCCAGATAGACCTGACACTCTCAAGCAATGTTTCTCAAGGGGCACTTGAAAAACTTGCTTGAGTTCCCCGGGGGGGAAGAGATGTGACAATTGGGGAGAGATGGGCAAAGGCTGCCAGCCTAGTCAAATAGAATTTGATATATAATTCTGGTATTTGTAAATAAATGTAAAATACAGGCATGTTTTCTTGAGTGTAAAAGAATACTGTGAAATGTCGAATTGCAAAATATATGACAACATTGCACTCTACTGGCCCAGTGAAGCATGTTGTGACCCTTTCATGTTATAATTTGGCTTCAGTGAGTCTGGATGAAGTTTCATGCCCATTGTTTTAAGGCTAAAGTTTATGACCAGAATTTACATGTGGAAGGAAGGTGCTTTATTGCTCTGGTTTCTGATAGAGTGTATATGTGAAATACCTTGTATTGTTGTAGTTTACTGAGCAGGTGTTAGCTTGCTAAATAATGTTTGTGGCCTGAGAAAACCTAAGTATCAAAATAATGTAATTTGGGAGGGCCTCAGCAGAGCTGTTGGTTAGTGTTTAAAAACTATTGTTCAGTGAGAGACTGGAAGCATTTTGACTTTGGACATCTAACTCAGCACTGCTTGCTCTTTATGAATGCTCACATGTAAGTTTTAGCACTGTGATTTCTTGTAGGAATAGTTAAAGCTAGTAAAGATTAATTAGGTATTTTTCTTTGAAATCAGACCTGTACTACTGTATTATTTTAAGTTTCTGTGTGATTGCTGAACTCCTAGATATCTCTGTGGTGTAGTAGTTTTGTCATGTGTTTTAATTATTTATTATTATATATTTTTAAAACCTTCTACCTGTGGCTGGTTTATGTAGAGATAAATTATGCTTTAGACTACATTATATATTTATACACTTTACTGTCTAAGCCCTTCCAACAAGCCTAGACTGAATAGTCACATTACCATTGGATAATAATATTGCACAGTAATAATTGGACACCCTTTTAAGGGCCTTTTAGTAGCTGATATTATTAGCTGGGTGGTGGCAGGGATTACTACTGTATGGTCTGGGTAAAGGGGCACATCTGGAGAACCTGTGCCAGCCTTTTACCATGAAAGTCTGTGTGGTTGTATAACCTCTTCTCAAAGTGTGTGTGTGTGTGCATGTATCAGCTACCTGGGCAGAGACAGAAAGCACTGGTTGAACAGAGAGTGTACTGGAGGTTTTAGCTTGCCTGGTTAGGCTGAGACATGGACCCTATAGCTGTGCCAGTGGGGAGTCTTATTGGGGACCTAGTGAGCAAAGGAGCAACCAGCCCCAGACTGACTGTGATCTCTGTGTGCACTTAAAGGAAATTGTACTTTACTGTGTGTATTAGTTATCCTTTTCTCTTCTATGAGACAACCTCCCTGGTGTTAGTGGTGAGGACTGAGGCTCTTTGATTACTGGGCCAGGGCACGGTCATCACAGTCAGTATAAATGAGGCAATTACTACATTGCATCAGGATACCCATGTCAATCAGGCTGGCTGGAGAAAAGCTGGGAAACTGCCCATCCAGTGTAGTAGGTATTTTACCATATGTGCTATTAGGGAAGGGACTGGGCTAGTACGCCTAGTTTTTTTTGCATTAGGACTAACAAAGAGGCTTGTTCTATTGAAGGCTAGACATGATAAGTATGTCAGTGCTACTCACTGTGCAGTTGAGTTACCTGTAGTGCAACAGGGAAGCTCGGGAGGGTTCCACTGACAGCTATCTAAGGAATATTTGTGTTTCAGGGCATTTGCAGCTATACAGGGCACTGCTAACCACTGCTGTGTGGTGCATAGCAACACGAATGCAAGGCTTAAATACAGGTGAAAATAAACACTTTTAAGCTAATCTACCATTAGGAAAGCACACAATGAACCTTTCTCCAGCAATCCCCAGCTCAGGCAAGGCTGAATCTACACTCTTCTGCCACAAGGGTGCATGGGAGCCCTTCTTTTTATAAGATGCCTGGTTTAGTGCTCAAGTGTATCAATAATGGGCTAGATTCAGCAGATCTGAATCTGGACTGTGCTATCTAGTTTGCAAGACAGTTGAAATCAAGTGCAGATAATGATGCAGTCACAAACAGTAAAAAGCAGAAATAATGCAGCAATTAGTTAAAATGCAGTTTAAAAAGTGAAAATAATGCAATAATTAGTTAAAAAGCAGTTTGGATTGAAGATTGCTGGAAGAAAGTTCATTGTGTGCTTTCCTATTGGCAGATTAGTTTAAAAGTGTTTATTTTTGCCTGTATTTAAGCCTTGCATTTGAGTGTTGTTGCACACCGAAGAGTGGGGGTTGGCAAGCAGTAAAAAGCAGAAATAATGCAGCGATTAGATAAAATACAGTTTAAAAAGTGCACTCAAGAAAAATTTAACCAGTGAAAAAACGTGAAATGTGCAGCCTAGATAATTTAAATGTCTTATCTCTCATATAGAACAAAATCATTAGGCTAAGCAGATTTCTTATAACAGAAAACAAAATGGAGCATGTAAAACAGAAAGTAGCTCTAACAGCAAGTCACAGACATCAAAATCTAGGTTTATTTTCTTCACCCAGCAGGGAAGGACCAGCAGTGCTTTAGTTTATGCAGGTTTGAAATCTTTTAGAAAAGATTTCTTAAATCTCATTATACAGCCATCTGCATACATTATCTGCAACATTTCAAGTGTTGCACATATGCATAGTATATCTCTGTGAGTCACATCTTTCTTGTGCTTGTATGCAACTAGCACATGTAACCATAACCTGTATCAATCATCCAGGACCTGCCTTTGGTCAACTGGTGCCCTAAGCAAAGGGTCTCCACAGCGCCCCTGCAACACCACCCTCTGCCCCTATCCTGGTATACCTGCACCATCCAGATTACTGGAAAAGCTCCCCTGCTAGAACAGCGCCCTAGGCAGCCACCTAGCTGGCCTATACCTAAGGCTGGCTATACAATCATATGATCTAATACTGCAGTTTAGTCAGAGATCCCTATGCTACCAAAAGCCATTCTGACTGCATGTGTATTTCTTAGTAAAAACAATTAGCAGTATGTCCTGCAGCAAACCTTTGCAAACCTCTTCCTGAAACAATCCTTTAAAAATCCAGACCACATAATCAAGAAAAAATTATCCATTTGTTTGGGGAACCCATCATACTGGTGATTAAAACATGTAAAAATAACCTCAAAGAGAGATCCCATAGGTTCCAATATGCATCCCTTCAATGCTGTAATATAAATTGGAGACTGACATAAATAATCTTTATTTTAGCTTATATGCTGTAACATAATTATATAAGCCTGTAGCACGCATTCTCCCTAATTCATACAGCAGGACCAACTAGTCCAACTCTTATCTTCTCTTCTTTTGTATGCTCCCCATCTCAAAATCCACAACTAAAAAGCAGGTCTAGGCTTTTTGGGGCATTCATAGGTGTTTACTAGGCTACTGATTTGTGAGTATCTTAAGAAGCTTTGCCATGCATTCCCATGGAAAGTATTAGCCCTTATATTTTGTAATATGAATCACCAAGGCATGCTGCACAAATAGATACTTGCATGTTTCCCCTAGCCATGAGGGACATTGGTGCTAAACCAAGGGAGAATTTGTGGTTGCCCATCCATTCATCCAAATTATATTTGAATAGAGTAAGAGAAGTACTCTGCTTTATATGGAGGGGAAGCCTGTTCCATACAACTGGTATTCCCTGTGATACATACCTATCCCTTCAGTATGTTCTGTTAATCTTGCAAAAGAGATTGAGGTCCCCTGAGTGGGTGTTCCTGATACCACTGGACTTTTGAATGTGTAATATGTCTGATAGAATAGTGTCTGTTAAGACTCTAAATGAGAGGTGGAGGTCACCTCTCAGTAGTCCATATTATACCAAGAAGACAGACAAGGCTTTGAGAAGGTCTGTGTAGTTTTTATGATTTAAGCTCTTGTCTTTTTTAATGAGGAAGTGTTGTGGTCATGCCAGCTGTGGCAGGTGTTTGGATAGGTACATTCTGAAAGGAGTATTATACTCAATGTTAGGCCTAATGAGTGCCAAGTACAGAGGAACCATAATGTCCCTGGACCTGGGCACCATACCCTTCAGTATAAACTGCACTTTAAAAAAGGGCTTCCTTACAATAGTGGATGTGTGGTTATCAAAGGACAGTTCATTGTCAACATAAGTTCCCAGATCTGTAACTACAGGATCACTTTTCATGAGGTGTTGTCAATGTGGTAGTTAAAAACTGAGGCATGCTTGTGGAAGAATACAATAATACATGTCTTAGTGTTTGTTTCAGTCAATGTTTTTAGCACTAGCTATTTGTTTGGGGCAGGCCCTCATGTAGGATCATGTTGTCCTCTGTGAAGTTTATGATGGCACCTCCCCTAATGACTAGTCCTTTGGATGAGGTAGAACCACCCATCCTTACTCCCTGTGTTCTATTTGTGAGCTGATTTGCCATCCAACAAGTTATAGATTGGTTAACATTTAGCTGAGAGAGATTATGATGTCTGAGTGTGAGATGGTGTTGAACACCTTTGCAAGGTGCAGGTGGGCAGTGTACATTGATTTCCTGCACCCGTTGCCTCAGTGATTTTTTTCAAAGAAGTCAACCAGGTTAAGTACACAGGACCTGCCCTTAATGAATTGGGTAGAGAATGTGTAGGTCACCTATATCCCTGTTTATTAGTTCCATAATTATCCTTTCCATAGCCTTCAAGATGAAGCTGGCCAGGCCTATGGGTCTGTAATCAACTGGGTCCCTTGTAGTACCACTTTTGTGTAAGGAATGGCCATTGCTCTCCTCCATAGTTCTTGCACAAAGCCTGTTTTGGGGCTAATGTTGAAAAGCCTATTTATGGAGTCTGACAATCCATGGTTCAGCTAGCCAGTAGGTAGCTTGGCATGTTATCTAGCTATCATTTACTATTAGCTCTATGCATTGATGGCTACTGTTTCTGAGATCTCTAACATAGTCAAAGAAATCTCTGGCATTACCTTTCACCTGGGTGGCTACTTTTATCTCTAATCTGCATTTGGTTGATTTGATCAGGATTTGGAGTTCCTAGTTTACTCTAGCAAAAATGTTTTGTCTTCTTGAGAGGTAGATTTAAGTTTTTCATGCAATTAGTTTTATTTTATTTTACAGTATGTTTAAATTATGGTTCCACCATAAGAGTATATTTTTTTAATTTTACATTGCATTTATTTCTGAAAGAATTCCACATAAGCAGTGAGGTTGTTGAGGAGGAAAGGGCTTTGTCAGGTCATCACTCAGTTGTATTATATTAGCCTTTGCATAGTCTCTGAATATTGAGTTGTCAGAGGATGCTTCTGGCTTAAGGTGAATGTCATTGACTTGTGGTCTGATCTGTCCAGAGAGGAGGTTAAAATAGGCAAGGAGTAGAGCTATCCCAGATTGGTAAGGACCAAGTTCAGAATTTTATCTCTCTTGGTTAAGATATAGACTAACTGGTCCAGGGAGTTTGTATTTATGAAGTCTAGAAATCTCTAGGCATACATTTGAGGATGTGTAAGTGCCCCAGTTGATTGTGAAATAGTTAAAGTCTCCTAGAAGAATACTGTTTGGCTTAATACATAGGAACTCCATACTGGTTAAGTAGGAGGTATGGGCCACACAGGTCATGGAAAAGATCCAGTTTATTATAGAACATTTATTTTAGACTTTGGTGCAGTGGACTGTCCCCTAAATAACCTCACCAAGGAGGGGAAACCTTACATGATTTATTGAACAACAGAAGAAGACATGGCTTTTAAAAGACTTAAAGGTCTCAGTGCGGAACCCATCCTGGTGCAGTAGCATATCTAAAGTGGGGCAAAAGGGGCAACTGCACTGGGCACAAGGAATTGGAGGTGCAATCAGTTGATCTTGACCTTTCTTTAATGCAAAACAGGTTTCTAAAAGCTTGTTTTGCATTTGTGCTCAAACCTGAGCACTGTAGCACTCCATGTGTGGTCTAAACTGTAGCAACTACTTGTTACATTTTAGCACACAATGTACTACAGTTTATACAATAAAAAAAACCTATTTTTTAAAACTAAAGTCTGAGTGCTGTAGTGCTGTGTGCATGCAGGATGTAAACTGTAGCAAACAGTTTGCTACAGTTTATAAGAATGATTTTTTTAACATGAGCACATTAGCACTCCATGCAGGCAGGGTATATGCTACAGTTTATATCCTACCTGCACAGAGCACTACAGCTCTTAGGTTTTAATGAAAAAAGAGTTTTTTCTACACTTTTAAACTGTGCCAAGCAGTTGCTACAGTTTAGACCCCACACAGAGTGCTACAGTACTCAGGTTTGAAGGGTCTATGTCATAAAACCGAAAACGCAAACTCTTGAACGCTCACATGAGTGAATAATCAAAACCTCGAAATTGGTATTAGCCCCCTACACCCCCCGCTAAATATATATTCCTACTCTGAGATTGCACTACAGTGAGGAAAGGGCAAATATTCCAATCTTCACTGTACTGCGATCCCAAAATACCACTTTTGAGTTTTTGATTATTCGCTCATGTGAGCATTCGAGAGTTTGCATTTGCATCTTTCTGAAGTAGACCTGGTTTGAATGCTTTGAAGAAGGGCCAGGGCACAGAAACGGGACCTGAATGGCTTTATGCATCTGGCCACCTGGCTGGAAAGAACATCTTGTTTTTTTTTTGTTTTGGTTTTGCTCTTTAATGAGAGAGATTGGCTTAATACAGTAAAGTGGTGGTGGTGGGGGGGGGGTTCACTGTTCATTTGAACAGCTGAGGAGGTGAAGTGCTGGTTCATGGTAACATGGTACCAACACAGGGTGCTGGTTGAGCCAGCTGTGCTTCTGTTCTGTTGTCCCTTGATTTTCTATACTGATGCCTCTAAGACTGGATTAAGGGCAGCCCTTACCCATTAATCTGGTACTGAAGATCACCTGGTGAGCTAAATAAACAAAAAGTTAAATAAAGCAGAAAGTCAGTATTCCACCATAGAGCAAGCATGTCTAATAATGAAGTGAGCATTATGAACTCTTTGGTATTACTTGCTTGGCAGAGAATTTACTCGTATGGCTTGACCAGCAGAAGGAGGACAATACCAAACTTTGCTGATGTACCCCTGCTCTGTAAACATTCCAGTTAAGATCCAGCACGGGCCTAGTGCATACCATCACAATACTGATGATCTGTCCAGGGCTCACAGACCTTCCTGCTGGCTCTAAGCCAATGGTTTCAAGCTTGGGGGGGGATAAGCTGTAACATAATGTGGTGGCATTACTGGGTGGTACCTGGTAGGTAGTACTGACAGTGATATGTAGGGCTGCTAGGGATAGGGGACACTAAAAAGAGATGTTTAGAATTGCCTTTTTAAAAGCTTCACAGGATTTAAGATTTAATGGAGGCTCTTTAAACCCTCACCTATCAGGCACGTAGTTATATATTACAGAAGAGGCAGCTACCTATAAAATCAGTGAACAAAAATAAAATTAAAGAAATTGTAAAGTTAAAGACATTCACTGAATGCGCTCTGGAGAGCCTAGAAGAGGAGAAGGGTCCACTGTTATTGGTAGATGTGTACCTTGAGTAACTACAGACTAGAAACTACATGTCCTACAGAAGTGATGAGGAACAGAGCTTTTAGCACATTGTAATGAGTTTTTAGCCCCAAGGCACTCTGCTAGAGTCTTTAGTGTCTGTTTAGTCAGTGGTAAGACACTTTCTGTTCATTTGACCAGTTTGATGAAACTTTGGCTTTGCGTATGAACTGGTGGTAAGATAATTTGTTTTGTTCAACTACAGATCTGTGCCAAAAGTCTGTGTATCTGACCTTGGTATACTATGTGCACACGTTTTTCAACTAGGAGTTGCTTGGGGCATAATACCACTGTTAAACTGGAGGTTTGAGCCAACAACCATTAGTTTTTCCCATTCCCATTTTTAACTGGAAATCTTTATAAAAGAAACTCCTGTTTATTTTTGGCTGCTTGTTTGAATTTTACCACCTGTCACAGAGAAACCTGATGGAAAGTCACCTGTTTTGTTAAATTGCAAACAGTCCCTAGTGTGAGACTCAAAAGGAAGGAGAAAAAACAATTTGGCTGCTGAAGCCTCAGCAATCAAAAGCCACAGAGGGAGGCAGAGACCAAATTGTATTATTCTGAACTGTCAGATGTTCATACTGTTGCAGAAAAGGAGAAATAATTGCTGTCTAAACTAGGACTGATAAAAAACTTTTGGTAGTGTCAAATCCTCACCATTAAGGTAACCATTGACTGATTGTATCACAAAACCCATACAGGCTGGAAAGAAGCTTTTTTTTAGTTTGCATTTTCAGCTGCCCTTTTGTATGGTGAAATTCTTTATTTTGTTATTTAATGGTCACAAGTCTTTGACTCTTAAAATATTTAAGTTGCACCTGTCACTATTTGCAATAAAGGCAATACCATTTTGTGTTACAGAGATGTTGACACTCTCTGTCTCTCACTCTGTCTGTCTCTCTCTCTCTCTGTAAATATATATATATATATATATATATATATATATATATATATATATATATATATATATATATATATATATATATATATATATATACCATTATAGGAGTTATATGGCAACTGAGTTGCAAGGTCATTGCCACCTTGCCAGTACATATCCTTAGGTCTTACCTCCCTTTTCAAGGAGGGCCATGTCCCTCATACCAGAGGTGAATTTATGAATACCCATCCAATTGTCCTGCTCCTTTTTAAAAGCAGTGTGTCACACTCCTTAACCTGGAGAGGAAATTTGTTCCCTAGAAGGGGTAGTTGCTGTGTGACAAACTTATCCCTTATTCTTTTTTATTTATTTGTTGTAGATTTAAATCTTTGACCCTAGCGTTCATAGGACTGTTTGATTTTTGAAGGTGTATGACTTCTTGGAGTACTTGAGCCCTTAAAGTCCAATAAGCAAGTCACAGAGCACTCTTGAGGAGTCTATATGCTTAGTAAGTTACATCCCAGAGTGTTGTACTGAGTAATGGGTCTTATCAGTGTGGAGTACAGAGGAAATACCCTTTCCTATAAGCTGTGCAAGGTACACACACACACATACACACACACACACACACACACACACACACACACACACACACACACACACACACACACACACAAAGTCCTACTAATAATCAAAGATTCATTATGTCAATCATTTGCTGTTTATGCGGCTTGGTTTATCAGTTTGCATGTTTATTTCTTTTTTACTATGGTAAAATTTCTTTAGGCAGCCAAGATACTTTAGTGTGTGTCTGATTTTGGTTGCTGTAGTGCAGCCGTGGAGTAAGTGCATATAACTATGGGGAGTGAGGAGAGCAAGACACCCTGCTGGGAGGTGTGGGGGGGGGAGTTAAACTCTCAGTGTAAATACTACTTTTGTTTTATTTCTGTAAGCTGAGATGGTAGCACAGCATGTTAAGGTTCACTTTATTAGCCATATAGAAAAGTAAATATCATTTAAAACTTTTATTTAGTTTGTAAATTCTGCATTTGTGGACTTAGCAATAAAAACAGTGAACTAATGCTTTCATTAGTCTGAGGTTGTATCTTTTTTTTTTTTTTTTTTTGGCTGTATCAGATTTTAAGCTGCTGGTGTTATCATTGTTTAATTTTGTAGATTTCTTGGGTTTGCAATGTAGAGGTTCATAAATAAGTAATAAGTAATCAGTTTACAGACCATGACAAGCCTAAAGCCATATTCAGAAGTTCCCTCCAGCCTTAAAGAAGGCTGTACGAGATAGGCCAGGGAAGAATATGAGGCTGTCCATCCAATTAACGGTGCCAAGGGTGCTACTCTATCTGGCATGTAGTGGAAGTGTGTTCCAGAAATGGAGGCTACATGGGAATATGAATCTATCACATCAGTCTCTTATCTATCTATTGATGAAGCTTTCAATTGCATATTGGATTGTTTCTGCTCAACCGGTTGTGGAAAGAAGCTCTTTATTCTAGATGGCTACCCATATAACCACAAACTCTGACACACACACACACACACACACACACACACACACACACATTTATATATATATATATATATATATATAGAGAGAGAGAGAGAGAGGGATTTAAAGAGCATTGGTAGTTTGCAAAGGAAAGCTCATGAACACATTCCTAACACCAGGTTATGTGTATGCTCAGCTTGTCCAGTACAGACCTCTGTATTTGCATTTTGCCATACCAAACTTGCCATACCATTTTATTTCTTTTCCCTCCTCCACTAAGTGCTTGTTTTAATATCATAAGCCACTCCATCCTTGCACCCTCTGATTTCCCTGCACAAACCTCTTGATTATTTTGAACAGCAGTGTCTCACTTCTCAGCTGCACTTACATTCAGATAACTTTCCAAAACTATAAAAATGTTCACTTTCACCATCTTTATATAGGTTCTTTAGCTTTACAATGCCTATCCTTCCCATCTGTTAAATGCTTTCCCTACCCTGGAATCTTGTTTTCCCTCAGCACTTTCTCCTGCCTTTCTTTTCTTTCAAAGTTCAGATCAGCTACTCCAGTTCTCATCACCTCACAATGAATTTCAAATGTCACCTTTCCCATGTATGTTGCCTATATCCCCTCTTGACAAATGAACACAAATTATGTTCTCTCTATTCATGCTTGTTATCTACTGCACGGTGTCAGTCACCATTAAGTACCATCTGATGTCCAGCATTTTCTATCTCACCTCCGTCCTCAGTACCTGAAATCTCTCCTTGCCTACTCTCTATTCATCTCACAACAATCCTATTACCAACTTCCTGGAACATATTTTTTATCCCTTTATACTTTGGCAAAGACAATATATGCTAACAAGGAAGGTCCATCACACTGACCAGTCCAAACCTCCCTGAATACAGACCCGTCTTTCTGAAGCATTTATTGAGATGCCCACTGACTCTGATACAGTATTCCAGTTGTCCTCTTATCTATCTTATTGTGAGGAAAATCTTCAATTCCAAATGTTTTACACCATCCACCTTTACTGGGAGCCCCCACCACAGTTTTTAGTAATCTGCTAGGATGACATTCTAATCCTGGTTCCTTTCTCGACTTTTTTGGATGCCTCTAAGACTCCCCCAGAAGCTATCTTCACATCCCCAAAGAGCAGCATGCAATCATCCACAACAAGTTAGGGTTACAATTGCTTATCTCTGCCTCCACAACTTCTCTAGTGTTGCTCTGCAGTTTGATTGTCTAGACAACCTACTGTTCGCCACTATTATAGCTCTGACATGTATTTTATTGCTCCTGCCTGATTCTTTTACCAGTAGCTTACCCTACCTGTTCAAGACCTCTGTTGCACTCCGAACTCATTAAACTCCCTCTCTACCTGCCATTGAATCATATCTCCTAGGTCTTTCTTCTGTCACACCTCACTTGTTCCACAACACCTGCTCTTCTTAAGTATGTCGCAGCTCTCCATTGTAAATCCAGCTGTTGTGCACCACTATTCACCCTGACTATCTTCATAATGGTTTCACTGCAACTCTTCAGACAAAATGTGGTCAGGTTCTAACTTCAGGATGAAAATTTTCTTAATGTTAATATTCCATGACTTTTCTCAAAACTTTCTGCTATTGTCATGTATAAAGTGTGACTTTACTGCATGTTTGATATCACTGTATGCTCCTTTTCACTACTGTTTTGTAGCCATGTACTCATTATATATAACTAAGGTATAGGAGGGTGTACCCCACTGCAAGATCACTGATTCTCACGAGTAAAGGTGTAGATATAGGAATATACCTATCTGGTAAGTTATAATCAAGCTATGGTTTCATAACCAAGTGAGCCTCCGTCTATTATAGGAAAAGCTCAGAGGAAGCCTTCATGACTATCAACTTCATCTTGTAGCAACTACCACAATTTTAACACATTACAATCCCTTCATCTCTACTGTTCCTCTTTTAACTTGCCTTAGAAGCAGTCTTAGCAGACCCCACTCTATCCTTTGCTCTCATCTCACTATGCTATAACCTCTTAGCAACAATCACTAACAATCACCCCACTATACACACACCTATTTAAAAGGTAACCAGTTCTCGTGCAAACATTTCCCATCCTAACCTTTATTATAACTGGCTCTCCTTTTCATTTTGTATATCCATCATACCTTGTGTCTGTCATTTGGCACCCTAACCTAGCATAACAGCCCTTTCTTTCTCTTGCTCTCTCTCCCCTTTAACCATACGTTCACAATAAGTCTATCAAGCTGTATTGCAGTGATACAAAACACTTTTACAGCCCTAAAACTTACTTACAGAACCTCACGTAGTCTCCTAGCCCTCTGCCTACTGTGTGTGCATGTGTGTGTGTGTGTGTGTGTGTGTGTGTGTGTGTGTGTGTGTGTGTGTGTGTGTGTGTGTGTGTGTGTGCGTGTGTGTGTGTGTGTGTGTGTGTGTGTGTGTGTGTGTGTGTGTGTGTGTGTGTGTGTGTGTGTGTGTATCTACTCAGGAAGAAGACAGGCTAGAAATGGTGTGAGAATTGGGGTGAGAGAGATAGGCTTTAGAAGGCAGTGAGGGATGTCATCAAAAATAGTGACAGACTCATGCCAATCAGACTGCAGTGTAATGATAAGGCAGTATTCATAATCCCAGCCTATGCCCACAGCAGGGCTGTGATAGTGAGGAAAAGAGTGCATTTAGACAGCAGTTGCAGGACCTACTAGATAAAGCAGGACAACGTGAATTGATGTTGATAATGAGTGATTTGAATGCACATATTGCAACAGACAGAACAGGATGTGAGGACTGTCTGGGTTCAAATGGGTGGGCAACAGGAATAAAGAAGGAGAGGCCATTCTAGACGTCTGTCTGTCAAATGGCTTGATAGTAGCCAACACATAGTTCAGAAAGACAGACAGTCACAAGATCACATACAAGACTGGCCCACATGCAATTCAGGTAGACTTCCTTCTAGTAAGGAAAGGGTAGTGGGGTAGAATTGCAAAATCATCCCCAGTGAAATGGTCAGCCCACAGCAAAAACCACTGGTTGCCACAATCATCTGCAAGCAGTGGTCAGAGAAGGTTATAAGGTCAGCAGAGACCAGGCTGAACATCTGGAAGTTGATTGGAGAGAAAGTACAACAGTTCAAGGAATTACACAGGGATATAGAAGGCAAAAAGAGGAGGAAATAGGTGGAGTTGAAGAAGAATAGCATCACTTTAAAACAGCATCTGTGAGGACTACAGAACAAATATGTGGCCGAGCCAGGTATGGAAATCAAGTACATGAAGAAAGCTGGTGGTGGAATGCAGAAGTCCAGGAAGACATCAAAAGAAAGAAAGAGTGCAGGAAAAAGTGGGAGATAGAAAAGACTAACCAGACTAGGAAGGAATACTGGTTGGCTAACACAGAAGCTAAGAAAGGAGTTGCAATAGCAAAGAACAGGACATCAGAGGCACTCTTCCAGCTTCTGGAAAGTGACTCAGTATGTGGCATAAAGAAACTATATCAGGTTGCAAGAAAAAAGACAGAAAGATAAAGATGATAGTCAGACACCTGTCATAAGGGATGCCAGCAACTACCTGCTCACCAGTCCACAGGACATCAAAGGCAGATGGAAGGAGTATTTCCATCAACTTCTGAATGAAGAAAACCCCACAGAAGCTGTACTGCCCCAGACACTGCCTATGATGAAAAAAGAAGAGGGGCCTATCCTAGAAAAAGTAAAAATAGCACTAAGGAAAATGAAGTCAGGGAAAGAGACTCAGATGTGGTCACAGCAGATGTGATAAAGATGCTGGGTCAGATAGGGGAGAAATGGCTCCTAAGGGTACTCATAGCAATGTAGAGAGAAAGGTGTATCCCAGATGACTGGAGAATAAGCATAGTCATGCTAGAGTACCAAAACAAAGGGGACATCCACAACTGTGGGCAGTACAGAAGCATCAAACTCCTGTCACACTGCATGAAAGTTCTGAGAGGGGTAATTGATAAACAGATATGCAGAGCAGTAGAAAGTAAGATGGGAGATGAGCAGTTCAGATTCAGATCAGGATGCAGCACAAATGATCCAATGTTTCTAGTGAGACAGATAGTTGAGAAGAAGCTAGAGATGAGAAAAAAGTCCAACTGGGAATTCCTAGACTTGGAGAAAGCATATGACAAGGTTCCAAGAAAGCAGATTTGGGCAGTACTGTGGTGGTTTGAAGTCCCAGACACATTGGTAGAATTAGTGCAGGCTATGTATAAGGGCCTAATGACTCAAGTACAAACAGTGTTTGGTCTCACAATGAAGTTCCCTGAGGGAGTGGGTGTGCACTAGCTTCAGCTCTGAGCTCACTGCTATTCATACTGGTGATGGACTACATTAGCAAACAGGTCAGAGAGGGGACAAATCAACAAAGTTGCTGTATGCAGATAATGTGGTATTCCAAGTAGACTCTGAGCAAGAACTTCAGCAAAGGATAGGGGAATGGAATGCAAAACTGAAGGCACATAGGATGAAACTAAGCACAGATAAGACAGTGGATTTGGCAGCAAATTGGGGAAATCAAAAGAAATTGGGAAGTGAGGTAGAAGGGAAGATAGTGGAACAGATTAATAGCTTCAGGTATCTAGGAGGAGTGGTGAGGAGAAGTGAAATCTGAATGAAGAGGTCAAAGCTAGAATCAGAGGGGCTGCAGCCAACTGGCATAGTCTTAGGTGTAGTAAATAACAGAAAAATGCCAAAGAAGCTATAAAATAAGTAAGTAAGCTGTACAAGACACTGGTGTGACCAGTACTACTGTATGGTACAAAAACCTAGGCAGTAAAGGCAGAGCAGATGAGGAAGCTAGAGGTGATGGAAATAAAGTGCCCTGAGAAAGGTGGTAGGATGCACACTGTTGGACAGGTGAAGAAATGAGGACATAAGAGCAAAAGCCAAAATAGCTTTAATTGCAGAAAAGATAAAAGAGAACAGATTACAGTGGTTCAGATATGTGCAGAAAAGCAGGAGACAATTTTGTGAAGAAGATTTTGGACAGACAAGAAGAAGGTAAGAGGAAACTAGGATGTCCACCAAAGAGGTGGATGGACTGTGTGAGAGAGATCTGTGACAGTCCAGCATGAGTCCGGCAAGAAGGCAGAAGTGTGGGATTGAATCAAATGAGATGGTGACAGTTAACATGACACCCCAGCCCTATGTAAAAAAATGGCAAAAAGGAGGCTGATGATGATGATGATGATGATTTCTACTGAAAAAGAATGAATGACCCAAATATCAGCATTAATAAGGTCGACCACAAAAGGTCAGCTTTCCCAACATCAACATGCTACTATGCATGTGCCAAGCAAAAATATTGCTGTATACAAAGCAAACATAAAAAATAGCCTAAAAATCATTTTTGCAGGGAAGCAAGGCCTCGTGCACTCCCATACTCCCTGCTAATTATATATACTAACTCCAAGATTGCACATTGTTGAGGAAAGGGTATATTTCCAACCCTGAGAATTGTGTGATCTTGCACATCTGCTGACCATCTGTGTAGTCAACCACATTTTGTCAACTAAATAGATGTTGACTAAAGGAGGAATTTATGTATATATATATATATATGTATTTAAAGTTCCTTTTAACATTTTTATAACATAGTACAAGTTTTGGAAGAGCATTGGCAGACCTGCAGGAAGCATCAACATAACATTTTTCCTACATCCCAGTCGCAATTGCAATTGGTTTGGGTCAAGATCTGCTGACTACACATTGCCTCAAAGACTTCTCCCTTAAAAATTGGTATCCTTGTATTGCTGTATCAGGCCACTTATATAATCTTCTCCTATCTTCAAAGCTTCCACTGGATTTGGGAACAGTTGGAGTCTGATGTTTATATTGTGCAAGTTATAGATAATACACTTTCAAAATTTGCTAGCAATCATGCTTACAGAATAGATTAATACTGAGAGCTGATCAATGACCACAATGAATAGAAATCTGCAAATTTAATCCCATATCAAAAACTGTTTAACCCACATGAAGGACTATAGGCCCACTGCTGACATATCATCTTTAGACAAAATTCTTCTATATAGACAATTACAAGCTTTTATTCAGAAAAGCAAAGTCTCTACCATTTTCAATATGGCTTCTGACATGGCTTTTCAACTAAGAGGCCATATATTTAAAGATATGGATGAGGTTTATTCAACAAGCATTATCATTTACTGATCTCAAAAATTTCACTGATATGCTAGATCATTACTTCCTTATTCAAAAAACTCTCTTATACAGGATTATCTAAACAATCCATTCACTGGTTCTCTGTCATTGCAAGTAACATATAAATTGTCTTTGGGAAATCTGGAGTCCTTGAGGCACCCATGCTTGGGTTATTTCTCTTTTCGTTTATCAAAACCCTGCAATGGAACTGTCATCATATTAACATGATCCTATGTGCAAAACAGCTTTGTAGAATTAAATCAGAGCTTCACAATGCTTATTAGTGGTTCAGTAATGACTAACTCACAGTTAAAATTGCTAAACCCAAAATGCTGATTTTCACAACAAATCACAGACTAGCCTCTATACAAATACCTATAAGTAATGCTTGGTCTTACATTTTCCTTTTATAAGCATAGTTTTGATGATTTACCAGGTTCTTTTACAAATCAAAGTAGCATACTGTCTCTTGAATTCCTTTATCCCTGAATCTTGTAAACCTGGGAAAATATTATAAAGACAAAACGTCAAAAGAGCGAATGCTCTTACATCTACCAAAAGTAATCAAGGCTGCAAAACCTTGAACAGCCACAACAGCGATTTTTTTTTTCCCAGGGAAAAAATTGCTGGGACATTGTTGGGGCTTTGCCATTTCCTCCACTGTAGTGTGATCTTGTAGTTGGTATATTTAAGTAGGGGGGTGGGGGGGAAAGCCCACCACTTTATTTTATGTTTAGATTTTTTTTTTGTTGTTGGCCCAGCGATATTTTTCCCTGGGAAAAAAAATCAATGTTGTGGCCATTCGATATTTTGCAGCCTCGATTATTTGTGGTCGATGTAAGAGCATTCACTCTTTTGACATTTCGTCTTTATGATATAGACCCGTAAACCTATTAATAAAATGTCTTGTTCCTAACTTAGAGTAGTACTTTACTGTTTTCTGTCAAGGAAACTGTAATAAATTTCAATTACTTCATAAAGCTGTCCACAATATTTGCAAATCTACCAACCTTGCTAATTCGAAAACTATCCGCTATCAACTGTTCTTTCATCTACCCATACCATTCAAGTTATGAAAAGCACTTAACTTTCTTTTTTTTAAGAATTTTTGTATTAATTTAACATATTTACAATATATACACAGGAAGAAATACAACTTCAAACATTGTTATATAATGATAGGAATACACTAAATCGTCAAGGTGATCTTATACAATTTAAACATTAAGAATCTTGGTATTTTAATAGCAACACTTCAATGTTATCCCAACTTTGTATGGTTTATGGATCTTATTCAGATCACTTCTTTTTCAGTTTTACATAGTATTGCTGTTAAATTTAAAAATTCTTTGAATGTAGGAACTGAGTTCGATTTCCAAATCTTTTTGTAATAACTTTTCTAGTGACTGCTAAGAGAGCCCAAAACATTTTTTTTTTTTTTGCTCTTTGGCTTTTGCAGCTACAGGAATTAGAACATTCATTAATATTAGTGATCTAGTTAAAGAACAATTATCAGACCATAACCCCTTAAAAACATATTTATCTCTTCCCAATATACATTTAATTGTTCACAGTCCTTAAACATGTGCATCCAGTCAGATGTTTTTACATCTTTACTACATCTCCAACAAATTGAAGAAGTCATTTTACTAACTTATAGATTTTAAAAGGAGTAACACACATTCTATGTATATATTTCCACATAAAAACTTTCCAGTATAAACCAGAAGAAGTTTGACTAACTGATATAAATATCAAAGTTTTATTCTTGCTATCTATTGAGTCACTCAGTCCACTATCTAAAAAGTTCAATAATTTTGCATATCAAATAGTCAGACTACTATTCTATCACTCTACCTACAACACCCAAAAATCATCAAAAAATCAGCCAAAAGCTACCAAAACTTACAAATAATTAATATAATTTAATATTATATGTCAAAATAATTAAGGACTATTAATGTAGTTATAAATTTTGCCATTAAAAACTAATACCCCATTACTACATAAACGTTTAATAATCCTCTTCTATTAATCACAAATATTAAATAATACAAAAAAATAGTATATTATATGCCTATTTATGTAGTAGTAGTTATAAATTACACAATAAATATTCCTAAATTATTTGCTCATTCAACATTATTAGAACTAGATCTCTAAATAAATAAGTATTGCAGAGTGGGACCTAAAAAGATAAAGGCATCTATAAAGTTACAGGTGACAGGTAGTTTTATTATATTAAACTATAATACAAAAGAGAAATTAATGTACATATATATTTATCATGTCAAAAGACACACACATATTTTATAGCTAAAACAAAAAGCTCTGGATTAGTTTTTAAAGAACAAGTGCCTATATCTCAATTTTTTGTAATACTCTTTTAACACATCAGATATCAAAATACTTAAATATCACTTTATAAAATATGTACATCACTGAGTTTAATGAGAATGTCTTGCTACTTCTATGGAGTAAAAAAAATTGTAGTCTAGTTTGTATCCAGAATTTACTATGTGTTCAATTCAAATCCAATTCTCCCTTCCCATATTTAAAAATATTGAAAAATCTACCTTTCTTTCTATTAAAATGGATGCACTGATTCAGCAATAAAACATTCAAGTTTCTGCTTTGACTTATGAAATGAGTTATTTCAGGTAGTGTTAGTGAATCTAATAACATACAATATGTAAAAAAAAAAAAAGAAAAAGAAAAAAGAAACTTCAAAGTTCACATGCCCATGCTTCATATTTCAACTTTCAGATTATTTTCAAGTATTTTGTATAATCTTCTATGTAAATTATATGAGATCTTGTACATTCACATTTATGTCGTATGCAGGTATATGTAATAGACATCTTTCTTAAAAGAAGTTTGTTATTTAAATATTTGTTTTCTGTCTTGTTTTCTCACTAGTATTCTACCTTATTCTATATATCTTGCATTTCTAAAATCTCCCATCAAACAGCTATTTAATCATCATCTCTCTATTAAAGATTATAGTATGAGTACATATTTCTTAACTTACTGATACTGTTCTTTTATTAATCTTACATAGCTGATACTGCATTCCTTGTGCATATGCATATTATTCGTAAGATGTTTATACTTATTAATTATAATATTACAAGCAATCTTCACTGTATATAGTAGAATTCCTGTTTATTTAATTTGAATGTGTGTTTTTAGCCATTGTGAGCTGCCATTCTGATCTAAGCGTTATATGCTGACATCAGAATTTGATTACCATGTGAAAATGACAACTCACGGCAGCTGTTAATTTCCTCTGTAAGTTTCTCATTCAGTAACAAACATCTAGCTTTACTTCTTTCAATTAATATGTACAGTTAATATGTATAATTAAAGTTAACACTGCAGAATAAGCTATTAACATGTGAAATGTAAGCACATTATATGTTACAACATCTCAGTATTAAACATTACTATAGCTTTTGTCTTAAAAGTTCTTCACTTCTAAGAAAATATGTGTTATTTCAAGTGGCTTTCTCACATATATACTTGTGAGAAAAAAAAAAATAGAAAGTCATTTTCTTCTTTCACAGACATCAGTGATGAACTTTAACCTAGATTTTCTTCAGGACAGCTCAAGGTGGAAAAATACATTTTGAAAAAATGGAACATTCTTTTGTTCTCAAGCTTTTTCTCTACGTGTTAGTTGTTTCATAAATGACCTGTGAAAGGAATGTATTACACAGGAAAAAAAAAATCACCAGCACTTTAACATTTCTATACTACTTAATTAGATGCGGTGGTGGTGCTGCAGTAGCGCTGTCGCCTCACAGTAAGACGCTGTCCGGTTTGATTCTCAGCTAGAGCGTCTTCTGCGTGGAGACATGCGTGAATGGGCATACCTTCATTGAAGGTTGTGCATCAGGGCTGGTAAGTCGGCATGTAAAAATCAACTACCAATCATTAGCGGACCGGAGTTCCGCTGTGGCGACCCCTAACTGGGAAAAGCCAAAAGACACAACAACACTACTTAATTAGATTTGACATTCAGTTAACCCAGCAATCCACATATTAAGCAAAGCTGAACAAATAAAATACAATTCTTAACTTATATAGCTTTAAATTCTGTTGCTTATAATATAATGACATTGTCTTACAGGAAGTATGTGTTTAACATTTTGAAACCCACTTATAGGTTTACTTTAATGAAATATATAAAGTCTTTCACTGTAAATATAGTAAAGCTAACACTTTATATTCCTCATCATGAAAAATGTTTTAGCTTAAAATATAGTTACTTACATATGTTTTGATGCTTAAAGTCCAGTACAAACCATTTACTTAAAGGGCAAATCTATTATTTCAGAAAGTAATAGTCATGCAATCAGAGAATGAAAGTCACTTGCTTTTTAGGATTTTTAGTTTTAGAAGCAGTTTTCCAAGAATTCAGCTCACTCTGTCTCTTCGGGGATATACTCTTCCACTTAATTTATTCAGTATTATTAAAGATTTTATTGCTGTTAACAAAAGTGGATACCTCCTCCAGCCTGTTAAATATTTAGGTTTCTTCAGAAAGGAATAATTTGATCTTTGCAGGAAACATCAAATTGGCTTTAGTATTGTACTTTTTAAGTTCCTTGATCAGTGGTAAATAGAATTTAATGTTACTCATTACTTTACTGGAATAATCATTGTCAAATCTGACTACCTGCTCACTTGTTTTAATAGGTGGGCTGGACCATACTGCTTTTAATATTTGATCTTTTTCTAAATTAGACTCAACTATAATTGAGAATGCTAGTAAATTTTTCTACTTAGAAGGTTCTCTCAAGGATCTATGTGCTCTTTCAATTCCAAAATATGGAGTTTCAGGTATATTTAATGTTTTATGTAGCCAGGCAGTTAAGTTTATTGTCTCCATTATACTTTTCTGGTACACCATAAATTCTAATGTTATTTCATCTCAGTCTGTTTTCTAAATCATCAAGTTTTCCTATAAGCCAGTTATTTTGTTTTAAAGGAAATTCAGTCCGAGACTTACCTTCGGTTATTCTTCCTTCATGATCATTTAAAGTGTCTTCCATATTGTTGATTCATGTACTTAGTTGTTTCATAAGAATTTCAAAATGTTCTATCCTCTTTCTAGTCTCTTTGTTAAAACTTTCTAATTTTGTATTCAGTTTGTCTATTTTTAGTAATACATCCTGCATACTGTCTTTTTTAACTCAAGAATCTTGAGTACCATTTCTTGAGTGACTCATGTTGAAGTCTCTTCTCTCTTAACTAAACAGTTGAAATTCTGACAGAAAAAAAAATTACAGCTTTTGATGAACTTGAAGCTATAAATCTTTTCTCTGACTATTAGTGAATAACATTAGCTGACAAGTATCTCCAAAGTTTGATTTTATGATGACATTTTGTACCAGAGAAAGGTTCTCAGTCACAGAACTTTAGCCATCTTGGCTACACACCCCCAGCACTTAACTATCTGATGGTCAAAACCTTACAGAAATTGCTCTAGTCTGAATTTTTCCCACCCCTTACCCACAGAGTAATTATTTGCTCACATCCTTCTTTATTACATACTCAAAATTCTGTCACTCTTACCCTCCACAAACTCACTTTATGCTTTTCTCCATAGAAGGCATATTTCATAATCTGTTCCAGCTGTTTGGTCTTCTCTCTCATCAGACATCACAAATCTTTCTAGTCAACCACAAATTAAAAATAATCAAAAATAGAGACCTTGGTCAATCACGGCAGGTAAATAAAATGTATATTTTTTTTAAAAGGACCAAAAGTAAACGCTTTCGCGGTCCAGCATAACCGCTTCATCAGACTTCAGTTGCTAACAGAAAGCATACCCATTTTTTTGTCATTGAGCATATATGTGAAAATAACAGAGGTGGAGATTTTTGTAATAAAACTGAAGAAATAGAACAAAAATGGATTATACGTTTACAGGCTGATAAACCCCCTGGTCTAAATAGTAAAGTTTCATTAAAATCTTTTCTAAAATCTAGATGCTTGAAACATTAGGTTTCTGATGTGTGGATTCACAAACACATAATTGTGTATATATGTACTCTGGAAGTCTCTGTTGCTTTTATTCTTAATTGCTTTTAATTGGTTTAATCATGCTAGCTTGATTGTGCCTATATAAAGGGTATGCTTTCTGTTAGCAACTGAAGTCTGATGAAGCGGTTATGCTGAACCGCGAAATCGCTTACTTTTGGTCCTTTTAACAATAAATATACATTTTATTTACCTGCCGTGAGTGACCGAGGTTTCTATTTTTGATTATTCCTATTTTTTTACCTTTATTGCTCACTTTCCTTGTGGGAGACTGTTTTTATTTCTCACATTTAAAAATAACCTTGCTTGAGTTTAAAACTGCTGTTTGACTGCATTGATTTTTGGATTTTCTACATTTGAGGTTTGGATTTTTCCATTACTTTTTATTTTGGTATTATTATATTACAGTTTGTTGCATTTAAACTTGTTTTACTACAAAGTTTTTTTCTTGAAGTTGTTGGCTAGGGTTAGTTAGCAAACATTTATTTTGCATTCATTGACAGAATAGAAATTAGATCTAGCTAATTACTGGGAAGAGATGAGAAACAGTTTTCTTATTTAAGGTATTCAGCTGCATTCCTCTTCAACCATAAGAGCTTTGAGATCTCATGTTGTCATTTTCATTCATTTCTCAGCAAATGGGTTCAGATCTTACCCACAGATCTGACTCACCTTTTTCCAGCTCGTGAAACACTGAGACTCTTAAGCTCCTCTCTTACCCATAGCACATTAGTCCCCTATGATACCCCAGATCTTGTTTGCCACCTTTGTGTACAGATGTGGTCACTGTTAACTCTCGAGCAGTAGCAATGCTTTCTGAGTAAAAATAGAAATTTCTATCTTTAACTTTTTACCTTCCTCTTATTAAAAGTTTTTCTACATATCCTCTCTTGTCTTTCCTGCACTTTTTAGTGTATTTCATAAATACCATAGTTTTCTACTTTATACCTTTGAGGTAGCTCCTTTTTTACCATTGTTGGTAATATTTTCTCTTTATTTTTTGCTAGCTATTTATAAAAAAAAATTATAATATTCCTTTCTCTTTATTCTTTTTCAATAGATATGGCTGAAAAACCCTCCAGGTTTTAAAAATGTATGGTCTGTGGCCATAAAATTCCATTACTGGATGCACACAGTACGTGTATTTATTGTTTAGGCCTGGCCCATTTGGATTCTGCCTGTTATATTTGTAAGGCCTTTAACCCTAGGGCCCTTATTGATCACAGAAATAAACTAATTTTGAGAGGATTACTCCCTTCAGAATCTTCTGGGGACTCACACCCTTAAGAATTATGAAAAAAAAAGGCTAAAAAGCATTCCCTGGACCCTACAAGTTCTTCATCTCCATGTTTGGTACTGCCTCTAAAAATTTCAAAACCTTTGGATCCAATCTCTTCAGATCTGAAGATGAAATCCCCTGGTCTGACTACTTTAGATTCAAAACCTATGACAAGAACTTTGGATCTGACCCCCTTGGATCCGAAGATTCATAAGGATAAGTCACCTCAGATCTGACCTCCTCTGAGCTTGGATCTAGTATCTTCTCATCTCCCATCTTCTTTTCTGAAAAGGCATCATCATTCTAGGGCTTCATCAATATCTTTTTCTTCTCATTCCTTCAGAAATCTCACTGAAGTAGATGTGGATAGTTTGATGAGGAAATTCCTCTTCTGAGAATCCCAGATCCATCTATATCAGACTGAAAATAATTTTATCTTTCAAGCTGATACCATCTCTGCACGGACTGAGCATGTCGAAGCTGGATGACTCTCGGAGCTGTAGTGTCTGTGTTAGATCTGAAGTGTTGGAGTTGACTTTGAGGTTGTGAGAGCACTCTCTGCCCCTCAGAGCCTTGGCACTGGACAGCTCAGTTCTGACCACTGACCCAAGTGGTTTGTCTTGAGGTCAGAAGGAGCCAATGGTCTAGAAGCATGTCATCACAGAGCCGTCTCTCTCATTTTGTCTGAGGCATTCTGCCTTCAAGGTAATGGAGAAAGTTTTCTGTGCTGTAAGAGAAAGAACACATCTACCCTCCTCAGCTTCTACTTCCCAGACCCAGTTGTTTTTGTATCTTGAGCCTCAACTTCCTGGACCACAGGGACAGCCAATCCAAAGTCTCCAGGATACCTAGCAGGGTATATTGATATCATCTGATACTTCCCCAGAACAACCCGCTGAAGAAGTCCCAAGGAAGAGAAAGTGCAAAAGGAAGCACTTAGACTCTCCTCAAGAGGCTGTCATGGAAGATACAGGAAAAGGTCTCCAAGATCACCACCTGATGACATCTTCTTTGAAGACATAATAGAGATCCTCAAGCAAAGGGGTGGCTGATCTACTGACAACTCTTCCCAAGAAGAATCAGTATGCCTGAAAGCCTTTGGATCTGTCCCATCTGCATTCTGGGTGACTCCACCCACCAATGAGCTCATTGATTTGATCTCTTGATGGGCATGGGAGGAACTTGATTCTATTTAGATGATCCCCAAGAGACCAGACAGGATCCTAGCACCATCCAAAGATAGGAAATTTTGAGGCAAAGGAGTACCAGTTGATGCCATGGTTGTAGCAGAAGCCACAAAAAAGGAACTTGCAGAAAAAAGTTCCTCTGGTCATCCCCCTAACAGAGAGTCTGGGGAACTGAAGAAATATGGGAAGCATGTGTATGCTTCAGCAATCTTTGCAGTTCATTCTCTGAATTATTTGGCACACTTCACCAGACTCCCAAGGGATTTGATCAAAGAACTTATAAAATCCCTCTCTGGAACCATTACTTCTGAGGCAGAGAGCTCAGTTGCCTCACAGTTGTCTACCCTACAGTCTATTTCAAATTCGTCCATGAAGCTTATCTCACATGTAGCTGAAGGTACCTCAAGAGTGGTGGGTTCAGGTATTTCCATGAGGAGGCATGCCTGGATGCTCCTGTGTGATTTCACTGAGCCCTTTAAGTCTTCCTTCATCAGTGGTCCCTTTGATGGAAGTTCTTTATTTGTCCCTAAAGTTAAAGACATACTATCCAGGTGTGAGGGGGAAGGTAAAACCTACCTGCTGTTGGCATATGTTTTTTGACTCCACAAAGAACCTTTTCTAGGAATCAATTAGGTGGTTGAAAAATGTGGTTCAGAAAGTCCCCGGGTCCCTTCCAAGTTCCATGTGGAGACAGTTCCCCCAGGGGCAGAAGTGGGAACTCTAATGAATGACGATGCCCACGTAGCAGAGGAGACCCACAATCCCAAGGGTTTAGAGATACTTTCTCTGACAGAGCCTACCAGCATTCCAGAAAGGAGTCCCAATTGTTCACCTCTGGAGGCAGTCAGGGGTCATTTATCCCTGCATCTGAGAGCCTGGCTAGAGATTACAAAAGATTCATGGGTGCAAAGCATTATTTCCAGAGGTTATATAATACCCCTTTCCCTACCCTCTTAACAGTAAACAAAATTTCCACTGTTCCACACAGTCAGAGGAAAGCAGCAGTACTAGAAATAAAAAAGCTGCTAGAAAAAGAGTCATCCAAGAGGTTCCCCTAGACCAGAAAGTGTAACTTACTTATGATTCATTTTATTGCCAAAGAAAACAGGGGAGTAGAGA
The DNA here is from genome assembly GCF_019279795.1 of Protopterus annectens. Lineage (NCBI taxonomy): Eukaryota > Metazoa > Chordata > Ceratodontiformes > Protopteridae > Protopterus > Protopterus annectens. The sequence goes on from NC_056750.1 coordinate 330,767,303, forward strand.
CCAATTTGAGATCTCAGAAATCTGAACAAGTCAGTTCAGTACACCAATTTCCAGATGGTTATGGTGCAGTCCATTCTGCCTTTTCTGCACAAGAACAACTGGTTGTACTCAATAGACCTTAAGGATGCATACTATCATATAAAAATGAGCAGATGATCCAGAAGATTCCTATGCTTCTGACCGGGAGCCAGTCATTACCAATTCAGAGCTCTGCCGTTTGGTCGCACCACAGCCCCCAGGGTGTTTACCAAATGCATGGCAGTACTGGCAGCTCACTTGATATTGCAAGGATTCTGGGTATTTCCATACTTGGAAGAATGACTCATATCTGAGTTTGTTCAACATAGCATCCTTTAGAGCCTCCCTTCCTTTACCAAGGGTGCAAACTATACAATTCCAAGTCAAAAAGATCATACAAAATTCTTCTCTTTCAGCTCACCTGAACCTTCAGACATTGGGGTCAATGTCTTCTGCTATATTTTTGGTTCTGCTAGCAAGAAACCACATGAGAATTCTTCAGTGAACCCTAGCAACTCAGTGGTCTATTCTTCACCAGCTTTTGTCCACCCAAGTCAAAATAAGTCAAAAATTACCTCCTTTGGTTGATTTACTCCAGTCAGATAAGGCAAGGTCGTCCCTTCATTTTCCCTAAGCCCAAGGCCATAGTTTCCATGGATGCTTCTCAAATCAGGTGGGGGGCACTTCTTGGGAAAGACAGTCCAAGGCACATGGTCCTCCAAGGAGGCTAATATGCATATCAATGTCCTAGAAATGAGAGCTGCCCTCCTAGCATTGCAGGCCTTCCAAGACACTCTCCCTTCTGGGACTATTGTGATTCGGACAGACAATATGTCAGTGGTCTGGTACATCAACAAACAAGGAGGAACCAAATCTTACCCCTGTTTTGAGAAGCTTTGAGAGTGTGACAATGGGTGATCTCTTCCAATCGATTTCTGATAGCAACGCATATTCCAGAGAAATCCAACACAAAAGCAGACAAGTTAAGCAGGTCCATTCTAATGCTTCATTAGTGGTCTCTCAACATGAAAGTGGTGGAAAAGATATTCCATCGATGGGGCCAACCTTGTTGCAACCTCTTTGCATCTCCCCTTAACATCAAGTGCAGTAGGTTCTTTGCCCTGATCCCCCCACTGGGGGAGTCACCAAGAGACACTCTTCTTCATGACTGGCCTGCCTGTCTCCTCTACACATTTCCCTCATACCTCTAATCCCCAACTTCTTTCAGAAAGCATCTCGGTTGAACACCACAGTCATCCTCGGCCTCATCAGATCTGGTTCCCTTTTTTTGGCCTCATCTACTTTGTTCACCATGGATTCTGAATCCAATTCCAGACCTCCTGTCTCACCCCACAGACATGATGCACCCGGAAAATTTAGGCCTAAAACTGATCACATGGTTTCTCTAATTCCATTGACAGCTAGCTAGCCTAAGGTCCCTTCCCCCCATCCATCACATTATTCTATCTTACCACAAAGCTTCCATTACAACAATTTACAGAAGTAAATGGAAAAGATTTGTTGTTTGGGCACAGCAAAATGGCACTGACCCCTTTTCAGCACCAATACCTAAAGTTCTTGAAGTTTTAATGAAGGTGCTACTTCTTCACAACTTTCTGCCATTTCCAATTTTCACATTGGAGTAAATAATACATCCTTAGCTTCTTCTAAATTTTGTAAGGCCTTTTATAAGGGGAGCCTTTTTTCTTAGACCTCCTTTTAAAGATCATACTCTGCCGTGGGATTTGAATTTGATTTTATAATCATTGACCCAATCCTCCTTTGAGCCATCAGTCAGGTGTGAACTACATTTTTTAACCTAAAAGACTGTCTTTTTTGGGGCCATTACCTCTGCTAGAAGAATCTCAGAAATTCAAGTCTTGTCCTCTAAACCATCTTATTTGATTTTTCATAAGGATAGAATATCCTTACAAACCAACCCATCCTTCCTTCCTAAGGTCATGTCAGAATCCAGTATTAATCAAACTATCAAACTTCCAATCAATGTTCCTTCATCATTTGAGCTCCAGATACTGTAATCTCATATCATTATTATTTGCTAATAACTATACAGTATGAAAGGTCAGCAAACAATCTCTGAAGTATGGTAGGGGACTACTGCATTATAGGTAAGGGAGGAGGTAGACAGTCTCAGTGTTCCAAGAGCTGGAAAAACTGGCCAGGTCAGATCCAAACCAATTTGTTGAGGAAGAATGAAAATGGACAACACAGATGGAATGTTATGTACATAACTTTTTTTAAACTGCTGTTTGACTGCATTGATTTTTGGATTTGGTGACATTTTAGCTGCCTTTCCCTACCATAAATTAGAGTTTGGAAGCCCTTCACAGTGTTATTTGTACTGAACTCTAATAGCTCAAACTGAGAAGACACTCCCAGTAGCCTCTTAAAGATTGAGTTCGCCTCTGTTTTAGAGGCAGGTAGGCCAGATACAGCGCAACCCTTAGTATAAGCTTGGCAATGGCTCATGATTCAGCAGATTAAAGAACCCAGAAAGAGCAGAGCTGTAATCACAATTTTTTTTTTAAGAACTACTGACCAGCATGTAGGCTGAGAATGCTTTTTATTAGGTCCATTCTGTATGTCTAGGCACTGTGGTTGGACAGATTTCCATAGAGGGTGGAGCCACAGAGCCGAAAGGGAAGAGAATTTAAACATTTTGTATGGGAGAGGAGGAATATTTCAAGACATTGCAGCTGAGCATTTTTTTCTAAAAAGGTTTACAGCTCATTTTCAGAATAAGGGTGCTTTATTTCCCTTACTCCAGAGTGCTTGCATGCTTCCACAGAGGGAGAAGAGCTTGTTTCAGTGAGATAAAGAGAGAGCAAGAGAGCTTAGAAAGTACTACTGATGCTAAAGATATTATGGGCAAGGTTATTTTGTGTTTCTTTGCTTTTATTGAGGTATGCCACAGTCTCTCAATTGTCCCTGATTTTGGCTCGATAAGTGAATTTCTGAGAGGTGCATAATGTATGTTTGCAGATGAGTACATGTTCAAAAGCACCATGCTGAAATTACTACATTATTGAAGGTGTCTTTCTATTTTCTTTTTTTTTTTTTTAATATTTTGTAACATCTTCAAAAGTTAGTGGTGGTTTACCATCTCAGAAGGGGCATAATATACTGGGATAGTGTGTGCAATTGTTTACCCAAACAGGTTATTAAGAAAACTATTATTATTATTATTATTATTATTAATATTATTATTACCTTAAGTGAAGAGAAATATGTCTTTCTGCGGTGGTGCAACGGTAGCGTTGTTGCCTCACAGCAAGAGGTTCTCCCGTTCGATTCTCAGCTCAAGTGCGGGGAGTACCTTCCGTGTGGAGTCTGCATGTCTTCCCCACGGTTGGATGGACATTCGAAAGACATGCATAAATGGACATGCCTTTGTTGAAGGTTGAACGTCGAGCTGGCACCTCGACGTTCGTGAAAATCTACTGCCAATCATTAGCGGACCGGAGTTCCGCTGTGGCGACCCCTAACCGGGAAAAGCCGAAAGACAACAACAACAACATAAAGCTAACAAAACCCAACATTTTACAGGCTTTTGTTGTCCCAGTTTGGTAGTGTATGTAGAGTTACCTTAGGACTGCTTGACCATTTCTTGCAAAGTGTGGAGAAACTACTGTGGACTAAACCATCATTAGACCAGAAGGGAAAAAAAACAAATGCATTTTTTCCACTAGCCAAGGCAACAACTCTGTTACTATTTGAGGAGTGATGTACTTATATGCCCGGTTATTATATTATATGTTTTTTCCTATTATTCATTGTCAGCAGACCTGTACCTTGGGTTGTTAGGAAGCGTGATCATCATGCCGTTGGCATCCATTCATTTGAGTAAATACTGGCAATGCCAGTGTATGTTTGGATGAGACTGTACATACATACATATATATATATATATATATATATATATATATATATATATATATATATTAGTGTGTGTGTGTGTGTGTGTGTTTGCTTAATTAATATCTTCTGGATTTTCAGACTATTTTAACCCTAGCTTGTGCTCTGATTGCCTACCCTCACACGGCTCTTAGTGGGCTCTAAGAGCCAGGCTAGACTCTTGGCTCTTCTTCAAAATTCCCATGCTTGCCCGCCTTTACTCTTTTTCATAAAATCTCATTTCACTAGTGCACACTGCAATATTCAGAGTGTTAATCTGGATTGTGCATTGCTCTTTTCTGCATTTTCCGTGTTTTATTCAAAAGTCAACTGTTTGCATTTTTAACTTGAGTTGGGATCTTAGTCTTGTAGTACGCCTTACAGTAATAGGAAAATTGTGAGTTGCTACAGGATCTGAGCTTCATTTATTGCATTTCTACTGAATGTTTATCTGTTTGCATTTTACTTAGTCTGAGAACCTTAATTTTGTAGCATCACTCACAATAGTGAGAAAATTGTGAAGTGCTGCAGGATCTGAACCTTATATATACATGTATACAGATTTTTTACAGTTTACTGATTGGATTCCCCTCTAACTCCTCCCTCATAACCTTTGTCAAGCTCATCAGGCTGAACAGGGAGACAGTCAAAGTTAAGTTGACGTTCAGGGGCCAGATCACACATATACTCAAGACTCCGAACCACAAGTACCAATGTGACTCTGTCATAGTGCAAATAGGTGTTAATGACCTCAGACCTGGACTATATGAACAGACAAGACAGAGCTTTCAGATAATGTGCCCCAGGCAGGAATGAGCCTAGCATTAAACAGCACTGTACCTTCTCCAAGGATGATACCACAATGCAAAGAGAAGACAATTGTCTTTAACAATTAGCTTAGTGACTGGTGGCACTCTAAGGAGGTCCACGATTTGTCAGCTTGTGAGGACATGATCAACAGACCACACTGCTTTTCCAGGGATGGTCTATACCTGTCCCTACTAGGCTTTCTGATATTGGCCAAAGCATTAGACACCCATATAGTGCCTTTTTTATGTTAAGCCAATCTGATAAATCTTCCAAAATAGTAATTTCTACACAAGATAATCTAAAGGTTTTACTGCTCAATGCCAGGAGTCTCAGCAAGAAGCTCCAGTCACTGGAAGTACTCCTCACCATGGAGAGTGTTGACATCTGTGCAGTTAATGAGACATAGTTTAAAGCCGTGTAAGGCACCCTGGCAGTAAAACGCTATAATGCCTTCCACACATTTAGACCAGCTAGTGCACAAGAAGGGACAAGAGGTATAGGTGCATCAATCTACATAAAAAGTAAACGCACCTAAAGATCGTTCAAACAATATGACATGCTTGAAATACTTCATGTCCAACTTACCTTTGGTAAAGTCCAGTACCATACCCTTTCAAGCTATAGGTCCCCATCTATGATCCAGAATAACCATACCACATGCATGAATGCACTGGAGTCACTCAAAATTCAGCCCAACACCATATTCATTGGTGAGTTCAACTACCCCACCATAATCTGGGATACATACACAACCACTAACATGCAGGCTGAAAGATTCCTGGATTTTGTCAATGCAAGCATCCTGAAATAGCTAGTCTGCAAACCCACTAGAGGTGCAAATATCCTGGATCTGGTACTCACAAATATGAGGGAACACTGAACCACCCCTTGTGTAATGTGTTCACTTATCAGATCACATCACAAAGTGGTAACCCTTGAAATAAATATAAAGCCTGAACTCCCAGCAAACCCCAAAACATTTCAGAACTTTTCCAAAGGTAACTATCTCCTATTAAGTGAAGGCATAGCTAAATTCCAAGCGCCCCCCCCCCAAATTCAGGGAACACAGTGGCCTATGCGGAAGTGTTTATGGAAACCCTGTACAAGTATGTAAATAACTAAATGGAAACAACAGTTCCAAACCAAAATAAACTTAGGACAAACTCTAAAAACAAGCCCTCTTAGTGGACCCCCTGTATAAATAGGTTATACAACAAAAGAAAGAAAATCCTGTACAAAAATAGGAAGGACTATGCTCAAAAGACAAAAGGAAAAACCTTCATCAGTCTCGATAAACTACTCAGGGGACTAATCAAGTCCACTAAAGCCAATTTTGAGGCAAAAATAGCCTCCCAGCCTAATGATAACCATAATGCATTTTTCAGTTATGTATCCAAATTTAAAGGGTACACCCAACAATGTGCTGAACTAATAATAAATGGAGCTTTCTATAGCAAACCAGGAGATACAGCAAATTTGCTGACCGATAAACTTAGCTCTAAGTTCACTCCCTCCTCTACCATGTCTCCCTCAACTATCACTAAAGAACAAGTCCCCACTGCAGTCTCCAGAACAAAAAACACTGCATCTATGGATTCTGATAATACCCCCAGGATGCCTCCTAAATAGCTTAAAACATGTCTTATCAGGCCCACCAGATTCTCTGTTCAACTACAGCCTCCAGACAGACTTCATCCCTAGGCAATGGAGGACTGCAACTGTCATCCATATACACAAAGGTGGATCATCAACAGATCCAGGGAACTACAGACGCATACGTTTGACTACACTTATATGCATGGCCATGGAAAGAATTATTGTGGAGCTGATAAACAAAGACATAAGAAATCGTTAAACACTGTACCCATCCCAGTTTGGTTTTGTCAGTGACAAGTCATGCCTACTAAACTTAGTGGACTTCTTCAATAAGGTCACTACAGCTATGGCTGAGGGCAAAACAGTACATATTGCCTACTTTGACCTGGCAAAGGCATTTAAAACAATACCTTACTTGGGTATTATAGACAAACTCACCGATTTAGGCACAAATCCCTTTGTCACCTGATGGATAGTGAAATAGCCCACAGATAGGACACATGAAGTTAGGGTGGGGGAATCCATTTCCACCAAGAGGACTGTTACTAGTGGTATACCACAGCACTCAGTACTGGGACCTCCCCTGTTTGGAATGTACTTCTCTGAAGTCAAGACAAATGTAGAGGTCCTTTGGCTGACAAAATCTGCTGATGACTGCAAGCTGAGTGCAATCATAGACTCCCCCAAAGATGTATATATCCTCTAGGAAGGTCTGACGCAGACAAATAATTGACGCCAGAACCATGGCCTAAAATTCAGTGCAAAAATGCATAATTATACCTTTTGAAAAGATGACTATGTCTGCAAATTGCAATATTGATAGCACTCCCCAAAGAGCAGACTCAGTGGTAAGGGTCTTGGGAACACAGGTTGAAAGTAACCTAAACATGTGGCCATGGTAATGACAAAATCTTTCAATGTGGCACAACTTATAAGTAAGGTCATGGTATCCAGTTCTAAAGAGATCATTGTCCCTCTATACTCAGCCTGCATTAGACCAATAATTGAGTACATGCACCCTTCAAAATTTACCTGATTAAGTGTTTGCAATAACTGGAGCAGCCATAGTGGTTCCTCACTAAAATAATACAGGGTATAAATAATGTGTCCTATGTGGGTGCCTCAAAGCCCTGTCCCTGTATTCAGCCTCATGCAAACTACTGATGGGTGATCTATGCCTAACTTACAAAGTATTCTCCAATCCAGCCCTGACTGATTTGTTACACATTCACAAAACAAACAGCACTAGAATCTCGTCTGTGACAAAATATGTTGGAGGGATAGTTATATGTGAAATAAAGTTCTTCCCTAAACCTATTCAAATGCAATTTGGACCAATGAATGGGAAATCTGTCTGAAAATTTGCAGTGTGTTTCTTTTTACCACTTGATCTGTGTTAGATCCTATTGCCTCATCCCTTTCTTCCTCCATTCTAACTCTGCAAATAGTTCCCTTTCATTTCAACCTTCTACAACTTTTATTCTATGTCTCTTCATAAAAAATCTATTATTTATTCTAAACTTCAATTACAGCTGCTTAGTTAGTTCCCATAGTGGATATCTAATGTACATAATTAATTAAAATGTGGTTTTAGAAGTTACAGTTATTGGTACTTTTCCGTTATCGGGGCAATAGGCTCAACGTGATCATTCAGCTGTAATCCACTTCCTTAATACATCTGTTAACCAGATTTGTGTGTAAAAACTTGTTCTTTTAATAATACATGTAAAACAACTAAATTATCTGTACACATATGTGGTTAACAGAGATGTCAAGGAAGTAATTACAGCTGAACGATCATGCTGAAACTGTTGACCCAATAAATTACACAGACGAAAATGAAAAAAAAAAAAGTTAGAAAACAACTTCTACAAAAATATCTCTCCAAACATCCAATTTGTATGATAATCAGTCACTGAACAGTTTGAACAGACAGGCCAATCCATTTCAATACCTGCTATACCCAATATCTTAATGAGTGTAAGGGGCTAGTGGAATGCTGTTCATATAACCTGAAAATTGCTACCTACATGTTTTTCTTTTTCTGAACTGCTTCGAAAAAAACAACATTTGCGATTGGGCTTAGGGTTTTAATTAAATGTTTCCTAACTTTGTCAAATAAAATATACAGGGATTTATATACAATGGTTGTTTCCGTTGTCAATGAATCCTTTTTAAAGCAGTAGATGACGCTTTAAAAAAAATGCGTACTACCGAACAGCTGTTTCCAGGATGATAACCGCATCTTTTCACCTATCTTTATGGCTCAATGACTATATGTGCACAGTATGTGTATTTGGACATTTTTATTTTGTGTGTATGGAGAAAAGGCTTCACATTATCAAGATTTTTTTTTAACTATTCTTTTAGCGGGCAAACAATGTAAATGTGGTTGATGAGCTGTGAATACAGTGTGTACATTCGGAGCTGTCTAACCGCGTTTAAACTGTTGCCCCGATAACGGGAAAGTACCCAATTATTAAACTACTCTATCTGATGTTCTTATGCATACTCCCATCATGTAATGTAAACATGATCCGGCCTAAAAGCTATTATTTTCTGTTTTGCCTCAAGAGTTGGTCATATCAGAAAAGGATGCCCAGATCAGCTCATAACTGTCATTTGGTAACCAAATACAAATAAAATAAACACTGAACAGTAAGAGGATACCACTTAAATTCACCCCCCCCAACACTTTTCTACTCATCCCTTCTTTGAATGCAAATCCTTCTAACCACAAAAACAGGTTACAGAAATGGTCTGCTTTTTATTCTCTTACCTTTGGCATCTCCACCAAAGCAATGCACAATCCCATCATAGTCTTTCCTTACAGAGAAATGCCATTATTTCTTTAGCTACCTTCATATATTTTCCCTTAACTCAAAAACTTCTAAAAATGAACTTCATGTCTTCATACAACATCCACTAGCCTTCTCCACAGCCATGGATCTTTGAGAATTTATCTCACGCATAAAACTGAAAAAGAGGCAGTGACAGAGGAATAATGGATAGCTTTCTCTACCACTCAGCCCCCCCCCCCCCACACACCCATCCTTTCTTACCTAGGATCTTGAAATGTTATATCTTACAACTTCCGTTTTCTTGGCATGCTCCTCATTCCCTCTTGGCCGTCTATTAATGTCCAGTACAACTGTACTTCTGGATCTGTTCTTCTCATTTGGCCTACCATCAACTGTGTCATTTTTCTTGCTTCTAATGCTGACATGAGCTGATTTTTCTCATGAAATGTATCCAGTTTCTTCAAATGCAGCTTCTTAGGCCACCTAACTTTAGAAAAAGTGGTGCGTTACTTGATCTTTGTCACCTCTTTTTCTTTTACAGCTTGCCTTGTCCTCTTTGGGACCCTTTATAACTGGGCCTGTCTTCCTCAAACCTCAAGCTGATTTTCAAGGCCCATTGCTTATCATCAGCTCCAAACCTTACTTGAAGTTTCATGTATGGCACACTTGATGCCTTTTTGCTGTCACTAGAACACACCAAATTCCATGTGTACTTCCTCATACCACCACTCTCTCCAGCATCCCTTTAATGCCTGTAAAAGGTTCCTGCCTCCACACAAGAATGGAAAGACCACATTCAGCCCTCACATGTGACCACAAATGTCTCTGGACACAGCTCTGCTGCTGCTTCTTTCCTGTCACATGTGCCACCAGATTGCATTGAATTATTGACTCCTTCACTACAGATCAGATGAAACTTTCTTTTCAAAGTTCCCTCAGCTCTGCAGCTTTATTTATTAACTATTATTCAGCTCTGTGGCCATGATCCTAGAAAAATAGGTGTCTAGTGTGCTTCTTATTTTCCACAGATCTCTCACCCTGTGAATCTTATCAATCTGCAAATCTCTGCTGGCCTGTTAGGTATTTGCACTGACTGCTTTTGCAGAAACAGCATCGTGTTTCTCCCTTCTGCCTCCTCTGCCAGACAAATTAGACACACATTGTTTCATGTGGCCCTGCTCTTCAAACAGCCTGTTTTCCCAGCAAGCTGCTCAGCTGTTCCTTCAGCTTTCTTATTTCCTCAGCCTACATTTGTATCTTCTGGCTCTGATCCCTCATATCCCTCATCAATATGTCATGGCCACACCATCATTCTTGATTTGATCTACATTTGTACATTTTCTAAAACAATGTCAAGCTTGAGGTCCACAGCATCCCCCATATTCCTACACACAGCACCATCTAGGGAAAGGGTTCACTATAATTTTATTCTCCTGCAGTTATCGCCACTGAACTCAAACACAAGAATTTAAATTTCTCCCAGAACATTCACTGATCAATGTAAACAGCCATCTTGAAATAAGCATTCCCCTATAAAAACAAAAAAACATCTAATCATGGTTATAAATCCAAAGACTGAAAAACAAGTTACTTGTCCATTACAACCTGCAAAAAACATTCTAAATACTTAAATTTAAATCAAAGGATGGGTAGACAGCTGTTCACTTGTTTAGTGTTATGTATGGGCCTGTTCATCATCAACATATTGATACTGGACCTGTTATGAACAGGATATCTAGGCCCATCTTATGGGTAGTCAGTGCTTTACAAAGTTACTTGTAGAATAGTCATATGGACCTGTGACATATTTAGTATTGGCAAATCAGTACTTTTGAAGGCTGGGGCATACCCTTCATCTTCTAAGGATTATGAATCATAGCATATGCCATTAAAAAATCATAGTGGAGGGTTTAAAAGAGGCATGTTCTTTATGTTTCAGATGAGAAGATCTTCAGACACCAAATCCTGTATAGCTAGTGTTAATAAATATTTTTACAGGCTTTGATCTACTATTTAGTAATATATGATCTGTTAAACATGTCTGACTTCATGAAGGAAATCAGTAAATCTAGGAAGAAAAAGGCTAAATGCTGAGGGCAAAAAAATCATAACATTGTGCCCAAATCGTAGCAGCTGAGAGGCACTGGGGTGTCATACAGATGAAGTTCTGCATTTTTTAATGAATCCTAAGTGTGGAAGTAACAATCACAGATAGAAAAATATAGAGATTCACCAAAACAGTATGATTCTGCTTATCAGGGCCAAACAGTAATCAGGCAAACATAGGAAAACCACAGCTCCACTCTGTACTGGAAATATTATCTTTCATTTTAGTAATTAAATGGGGAAGATAATGTCACTGGTATAAGGTTTCCATTTACAGACATGTTACAAAATCAGCAGAGGTATTGTATGGCAATTACATGCAATGAAATCAAACCCAGTTCATAAGCAGTAATGCAGCAGGATGTCAGGAGGGATACTGCACTAAGTACTGGCAAAATAGTGGGTGCCTAGTATCACATATACATTAACAGGAATTAAGTATTTGGACAAAATGCATATTCCAGCTAAATAATAGCAAAAATAAAAAAAAATGTACAAGTGGCCAATATTACAGCAATGCAAAACTATTACCAAATAGCCTAGCAAGAAGACTGCTTCTTCTGGGAGCACATAGACTTTATTTCTTACTAAACATATCAAACAAGGTCAGGAATTAGTAAGAGAACCACACTATACATCTTGTCACTCCACGATTCAGGACATCTTACATTTTTTAAAGTTAAAGAACTTCTCTTTCAAATATCATGCTGTAGTCCTCCAAGGAAAATTAAGTGCATTTTTCTTTGGGGGGGGGGTCACCATTTTTATCATTTTCATGAAGTCATTTGCGTGTTAGTCAGCAGTCTGAAAGTAACCTGGTTCCAGCTTGCACATCCAGGTTATATCCCTAGCTTGCAATATATAAGATTATTGTTTTGTGGCTGTTGTTAAAGAAAAATGGCAGCAACTAGATGAAATACATTGCTTTGATTACTATTTATGCATTTATTCATTCATATGATCACAATCAGATATCTGAAGTGTACACAGTCAGTAAATTGTCTGTATTTGTTAGGTACAGAGGAAGGGCAGGATTCACAAAGCCTCCGTGTAAGAGTTACAAGGCTTACACGGAGGCTGCAGTTAAACGGTGTGACATCAGCATGTCATGCATATGCATGAGGGCATGCTGAGTCACACCTAAGGCTTACACGGTCCATGGAAGACAGTAGGGGGCGTGTCCGTAGGCCGAGCCCTGCAAACGGACACGCCCCCAGAAGAGTAAAAGTCCCAAAAGTAAACCCCCCACAACAGAGCCCATGTAAATGTGAATAAACACAACACAACACATGCCCCCACAGACTATGAACATAAAATATATAAATGAACATGTCATATTTTTTTTGTAAATTGTAAAGATGTTTGCCCGTGAGTGCGCTCGTTTGTGCGGGCGTGCCTGTAGCTTAGCCACAGTTAGCAGTCAGTGGAAAAGCATATAAGAACTACATATGCAAAGTAAGCCAAGAAGCAATAGCGTAGCATTAGAGACGTTGGCTGAAGAGCAGGCAGTCATGGTTTGAGTCCCCCCAACATCAATTTTTATTTCTAGTGAAATAAGCACAAAACAAGTCCCTGACATATATGTACACATATAAAATTATATTTTATGTAAAATGTAATGAAATGGGCCATTTATTTTGAAGAAATGTGAGATAACAAAATAATAAAAAATGCCAGATGTGCCTATAGCTGAGCTACAGTTTAACAAGTTGAGTGCATCTGCCCGTAGGTGAGCAGTGGTTTAACAGGTGTAAAATGAGTGCCTGTAGGTGAGCAGTGGTTTAGCACGCTGAAACTGTGTGCCCATAGTTGAGCTAAGCGTAATATGTGTGCTGACAGCCAAATGACGCGTAAACCAGCATAACCCGTTTGCGCGGAGCTGCACGCCGCGCCAACAAGCTAACCGACGGGCAACGTTGAGCAAGCTGTAACAAAACTGCCTTTACACAGACACACCTCCTAGCCTGTGTAGACAGTCATAAAATATAAAAAGCAGTGGCCAGGTTCGAACCCAGGATACCATGCACCATAGTCAAGGTACTGAACCACTAAGCCATGACAGCTGCACTTAGAAATGCAGTAATAGCAAATATATAGGAATGAATAGAAAGAGGAGAATGACAAAGCAGGTTTTGTGAAGCTGATACAATTCCAAAATGGCCAATCACAGATAAGTGCAGGAAAAACAGCATGTATAAGCCCCATAGGTGGGAATACACAGCATAACCGATTGTAGAACCAACTTGCAGCCAGAATGTCAGGTGTAGGTGAGGGTAGTTGCTTTTGAGCACAGAGGTGGGGCATTGAGGAGTCCAAATATATGGTTTGGCTCTTTGTCCACAATCATGAGGCCCAACTCATGCAGGGCCAGGTCCTATGGGGAGCATATAGGGCTGAGGCGTGGGACCGGTTGGCTCATGATCTTACCAGTGCCACAGGGATACCAAGGACTGGTGAGCAGGTCCATCACCACCATGTGGACCTGAAGAGATGGAAGCAGGACCAACTGAACCATTGGATCCAGGAGCCCGGCAAATGCCCAACGCCCCACTACTGAGTAAGTTACATCTAATTATTTATGTAAGAAATTAACCTAGCTGATATTATGGAGATGTGTATTCCAATATTACTTTATTTATATTACAGCTGCAGGTGTCTGTTCTGCGAACCGTAGAGCCTATGGTGATAGGCTGGGGCGGTTGCGCCACCAGGCAGGTCAGTAATCCTCTCCCTGTAACTGTAAATAAATATAAAAGTATGACAGTTAGCAAAAGAGTGTAGTGTAGTCACTAAGTAATAAAATGTGCAAGTAACAGTGTAAGAGGGTTTGCAAGTATTGCTTGATTAAAAAAGTGTGATGCAGTCTGTAATCCAAACAGAAAAATGAAAAAGTCTGAAATAAAGATGTCCCACCTGTAATATAATAGTACATAACCTGCAGCAGGCTGAAAAGTACAGCTGCAGAAGCTGAGTAAAACACATGTGTGAAATATATCCCTGTTGAAATACAGAAACATGACAGAAGTGAGACTGTTGGAAAGGATTGTAATAACTACAGGTAAAACATGTCAATAAAGCCTAGAATTAAGTACCATCCTGAATTGTAAAAATAAAACAAGTGAGAGAGTGTGAGAAAGAGTTATGAATCCACCAATAAAGTAGTAATAACTCCTGAATAAAGTATACTGCAGTCAGTACAGAATGAAATGACTGTGACAAGCAGAACCAAACTGCAAAATGTGTTGAAAATGTTACTGCAGCTGGAATGTGTATCCCAAAATCTGGATATGTTGCTCTCAGTCTGCAATATGCAGATAGTATGGTTGTCTGAAATACCAAACATCCACTGTTGTCTATAGCTATATAAAGCAAATGTAGCAGGATGATGTAGCTGAACAGAGCCAGATATGAAGTGTATGAATAAAAATGAAAATGTATATTGATGTAGCAGTAACGTTCCTATCATCAACTTGAAGTAGTTATCACATAGGAAACTGTAGGTAGAACTGTAGAGTGTATATATCTGCAGCTATTAGAAATGTACAGCATATGTATTGGTATTTGAAGGTGTTAATTATATTTTCTTCACCCTACCCTATAACCACATATAATCCATTCCACGTGAAATTGGTATGTGCAATCACAATTAACACCCCTGGACATTTGTCCTGTTGGTTCATACATATTTGCATGTACGTTGATGCATCTGCCCTGTTCATACATCCAAACCTGATGGCCTGTTGCCATCAATCAACCCTGCATGTTGTTGGACTGTGTATTGCTGTTCAAAATATGCATGTGTTATGCTTGCTGTTCAATGGTTTGAATATCTGGGTGTTTGGTTAATGGGAATACTAATGCATGCTGTTACAACTAATTGTGAATGGTATTGTACGTTACTAACCCAAACTGTCATGACATAATGCAAAACATAGGACGACAGGGAAGGTGGGTTCCAGCGGACCCACCTCTCCCACCTCAGCTAGCGAGTGCACCTGGCAGTAGTGCCCAGGCTGGACCCTCCTCTGGTGGCCCTGTGCCACCTGCGGGTGGAAGCGCTGCAGGGGATGGGGCTCGCCCCCCCTCTGGAAGTGTGGCCAGAGGAGAACACCCACTCACCCTCCGTAATGTCCGGACTGTGGTGCGTAGGGAGATCCGGGA
Organism: Protopterus annectens; assembly: GCF_019279795.1. Taxonomy (NCBI): domain Eukaryota; kingdom Metazoa; phylum Chordata; order Ceratodontiformes; family Protopteridae; genus Protopterus; species Protopterus annectens. The sequence continues at coordinate 330,782,710 of NC_056750.1, forward strand.
ATCTGTTCTTGGGCCCCTATGCCAGCTTGAGGCACAGGCGGCACAGCTAACGGGCGTGCCTGCTGCCCGGCCTACACAGCCCCCAGCACAGCCCCATCCTGGGCCATGAAGGCACAGTGGCAACTGCCCATGGGTGGGGATATCAATTCCACTGTGGGCTCACGGGCTCTAGAAAGCCAAACATCCATCCCCATCAATTGTGTAACCCCCCCACGTGTCATACACCGCCCCTGTATGCGTCTTGTTTGTCTTGTCTGTTAACCTACCCAACCTACCTCCCCAGCTATACTAACTTCCCGTACCTGACATACCACTCTCACCTGAGAAAAAAAAAAAAAAGGGCACTCTGTACCCACAAAAAAATTATGCCCCATACATAGCTGCCCATTTCGCACACATGTCTGCTGGACATGGAAACTGTCAATTACAATTGGCTGTACAACAAGTATTATTGTTGTCCTTACACCTCTCTCAGGGGTGGAAGGTTTCAAATGTAATGAAAAGTAATCCCAGCAGTATCCACCAAGCAAATGGTGAAATTCGAACAGCTCACAATAAGGTAGATCCAAAAGAAAGGTCCAAAATTTCAGTAGAAAACAGCTTTATTTAAACGCCACAATCCTGTTCAACGTTTTTCATCAATGTAAGACTTCGTCAGAATACAAACATCTACAACAGTACGCTGCCTTATATAGAACCTACCCTACATAGGCAATCCTCTAATTACTCAATTAACTAATTTAAAAATACCACCCACGTTAAAGAAACAGCACAAACTAAAAAGCTTTTTACAAAAAATGTATAATGAAATTAATATGTTAATCAAACCTCAGCATTAGAATGTTTCCCTAACATCATCTTTAGAAAAGAAACTGTGGGAGATTTATGTAGTCAAGTGAGCAAACGCATTTTTATGGACATCTGTGGTAACAGGGAGATATGTCGAGGAAGCAATAAGAGTTAGTAACAGATCAGTCATTCCAGTGAGTGAAAGATGTGTGTGTGTGTGTGTGTGTGTGTGTGTGTGTGTGTGTGTGTGTGTGTGTGTGTGTGTGTGTGTGTGTGTGTGTGTGTGCGCGTGTTGTTTGTGAACATTATAAAATGTCCACTTAAGTCAAACCTAGAACCTTAATTATTGGCAAGCAAGTGCCTTAAACCTCCACAGCTACTGCCAGGTCTCCTTCAATATTTTTTACTTTTCTTTTTTTTTTTTTTTTTAGTAAATCATTGAGAATTACAGTGCTTCATAGCAATGTTGTTCAGTGTCATTGGCACAACAAGTAGCACCCTTGCTTTTGTGCAGAAGGCTGTGGGTTCTCTTCCCACACCAGGTAGATTGATTGCTGACACCACCGTGCAGCTTGAGGGGGGGTTGCTGCATTCCTGAATGTATCCCCTTTGAATGAGATGCATAGTATGTTGGTTTAACGGCAATTCTCTATTGCCTATTACAAGCACACCAAGTTTTTATAATGTAACGCAGACAACCTATTCTTCAAGGGCAGCAGAAACTGAATTTCTAGTTGAAGCACAGAAATGCAAAGTTGTTTTCCAGCAGCAAACTCTTCATTAGATATGGTTCTTCTTAATGTGGAATTAATCAGATAACTTTTTTTGCAGAGATTGTGCTTATTGGCTGATATTGGTGGATTATAATGACAACAGTTTGAGTGACCTTTTATCGTTGAAATGTTCTGAAATGATGGGTAGTTTTGTCATTATGAGTTCATATGTTTTGGTTTACTGTTTACTGAAAAAAATGTTCAAAACTACAATTTTAAAACAGACTATAACAGGTGGTTCTGCATTAAACAAGGAGTATAATTTAATAAAATTAGGAAGGTGAATCAAATAACAGATGCGTTTAGGCATGGTCTTAAAAATGTGTGCAGGGGACCCATGGTGTGTAAACAGCTAAAAGGGATACTTAATACACTACTGGCCAGATGCATTTTCTATCAATGTGGGTTTAAATGCATTTTCAATGAATGTGACTTTCAAGGCTATAGAAGCTTACTGTTGCTCATGCTTGGTCTGTTTTCATTGTGAGACTCTATTGTTTTGTTTAGCAAATGGCTATTAGTGTTTATGCTATAAAATTTGAAATAAACGTTTCAAATTAAATCCAAATATCTGTAATCATTGTAGAAGTAAAGAAGAAGATAGTATGCACACTGACAGGCTTTTGTGTGGGACGGGGAGCTGCCCATTTCACTGGCTGGAGTCCCATTTAACCATGATCCAGCTCTACCTCCACACATTTTTCTAGCACTGCCCACTTGGAGATGTAGGATTGTGTTGTTTGTTGAACAGTTTAACAGATTTTCATAGGTTTAGCAGTACAATATTCAGACTGAGGAACATCTAGGAACACTGATTCATTAAATGAAATAATATAAATGTTTTTGGCCATCCAGATATCAAAATTAAATTTAAATGATGCTATACTATGCGAATCCTAATATCAATAGGAATTCTATTCCAAATTCTAGGTCTAGTTTGCATTGTAAACTTACTCCTTGGGTTCCTGCTACAGATTGTGACAGTAACATTTTTATCATGCCTGCGTGCACTTAAACTTGAAGATTAAGTTATGTTATGAATAGCTTGTAACAAATCATCATTAACATTTTTGTAAGCATTAATACCCTTCCCTCTTGTGTGTCTGTAATGCAGTGAATACAGATTAAAAACTTTACACCTGTCTCGGTAAGGAAGGTTTCTCATAGATGGAATTTTCTTTGTGTTTTTTTTTCACTTTGAGAGCTGACTGCAGAATGAGGTAAGGTTTTATTATAAATATGTTTGTGTATTTTTATGGGAACTTCAACAAGTGTTGAATATGGCCTCTTGTGTAGTGTGACATCAACAAAGGATGCTAACCTGTAGGCTCATTCTTACTTGCTTTGTGAAATCACCTTCTGAGAAAGAATTTGGCATTCATTTATATCTAAATATATATATATATTTTTTTTCATTTCACTCTCCAGTGCACTGTTAACTAGATGGTGTTTCCAGCCACTTACCTCAACAACATCCACTGTCATGGGAGCCCTATCATTGTCCCACTGACCCTAACTATCCCCATGAGCTGGGAGAAACATCATCCATCATCACTGTGATGACAGCATCTACCTACCTATCTTTCCTGGCAACATATATGCAACGCTTCAGAATGCTGCGTGTTTCTCACATGCGCACGCGCCCGTGCACGCACACACACACACACACACACACACACACACACACACACACACACACGCACGCACACACACAGACACACACACACACACACACACACTTCCATGCTCACATACACTGTCACAACATCTTGCCTCTTCCTGTTTGGTACCCTATAATTTGCTAGATATATATCCCCCACCATGTTAGGAGAGTATGCCATTTTCTTTTCATTACTGGCATGTCCTGTGTCAAGCCCTCCATGACTAAGGCATGCTAATCAATCCCTGATTACCGTACATATATTTGGAAGCAAAACTTGTATGCCAGAAGGTCAGCCTACTACTGTTGTGTAGTCATAACACAAACATATTGAAAATGTGGGCTACAAATTTTGAATACTTTGAAAGTTATTTTTCAGGGTTTAATACAGCAAATGATGGCTGAAAGCTCTGACATTTTACAATATTTTTCCTGAATGTGAAAATGGTCACTTTTACCAAATCCATAGAAAAACATATGTTTTAACACTTGATAAGTTTTGGCTTTCACTTTATCATTTACACCATATGTGAATATGTTGTACTTCCCACCCAAAAAAGATAATTTGCATGACTTACATTTGTTAATTTAGTATCATAAAGACAACACATTCAGCTGTTCAAATTAAAACACTATGGCACTATAATCAATTTGGTAATTATAGCTTCAGTTTGTGATTAATTATCCTAAACTTAGAATACAATGATTTCTTCTGAAATCTTGAATGTTGTATATGCCATTTTTTCAGCTCTAAGTTAATATCATTGTAAAAATAGTACTGCAAACTAGAGGTGCCAAAGTACACATTATCAAAGTTATGATGTTATATTTCATTTAGTGGACATATCCTCATAAATTTCTTTCTGCACAAGCTTATAAAACTGCCCCTTCTCATAACATTTATTTATTATAACATATTTTTTTAGAAAGAAGCCAAATGCTTTATGAAATCCTCACTGCCAAATGGCTAATGTAAACATGTTTCCTTTATTTAACAGGCATCAAAGAAACACAGAGAGAGTGATTTCACATACTGGCTAAGCAAAAAAAATTGTGTTTGGTAATCTCAGTTTAAACAAATGGATGAAGAAGTTCAAAAAATTTAGTTCAAATATTAGAGCTGTATTCAGCAGTGATGAATATAAACAACTTGGACTTTTTAATACTGAGATGCACCATCACTTAGGGATTTCCCAGCTATTCACCCATTTATTTGGACTATCTGCGTGTATGCACACACATGCATGTCTAGTCAAAGCAGCAATATGAGGTCATTTAAATGAAGCAGGAAACTGTATCTCATCACATTTAAAATATGCACATCACTCTCTGTATCATCCAGGCAGGACTCCAGTTTTTCAAACGTTTTTGTTTTCATCTTTATAGCAGGAAGTAATATAAAAACAATACTAAAGTCCATGAACTTTACATACGTCTGCAACATTATCTCCATATGGTATTATTACCCTAATATAAATTATAATGTAGCAATGACCTCTACAATGAAGAACAGAAAAGTCATAAAGAAAGAAGAAGAAAAGAGAAGGACCAGTGTAGAATAAGAGAAAACAATGCAGAAATCTTATTGTCATGCAAAGTATCACAGGATCATAGGACATTACTAGACTATTGGCCCTGGGGCCCTTACAAGCGTTGCCTAGAATTTAGCCTATGTTCTGACAAGTCAGCACCCAATGCCTCTGTCCAGCAGGGACACAGGTGAAATCCCAGTGGTGTATTTTCTGTCCCCCATCCAGTTATCCAGGTTGCACTTACAAAGGGTTAATCAGGTATTCTGCTTGATTTAGAGAGGGAGTCTATTCCACAGATGGGGGAGTCTCTGGGACACAAATCTGTCCTGCCAACAAGTCATATATATGTCACAGACCAGGCTGAAGTTGCGTGTGTGGTTTACTTGAGTGGAGCTTGACTTGTGGATATGCAGCAGTCCCATCAAGGTGGGGTCTGAGATTGCTTTGTTTGCCAGACAGAGGTCACCTCTGAGGAATCTGTATGAGACTAAGTAGAGGGGCAGGGCTTTTAGCCTGTCTGTGTAGGGTAGATGTTTGAGGTCCTGGATTCTCCTGGTGTGGAACTTCTGTGGTCTTTCCAGCTGCTGCATACACATGTTGTATATCTTGCTGTACATGTTGTATATCTTGCTGTATGCGTACTATGTAATAAATACTATGTGGGTAAAACTGATCGTGCCCTGAAAGAAAGAATCAGGGAATATTTATACCACATTAAGAGAAGGAATTTTACAAATGCACTTACGAAACATGTAGGTAGTACTGATGAACAGCATGTCTTTAAATTTTTAGTGTTGGGTATAACTTATGAGAATGCGAGGCGAGGTAATATTAGACATAGAACAGAAGAACTTGAGGCTAACTGGATAGTTAGATTAAGAGCTAACTATGGGCATGGTCTGAATGACCATGTACCTATTAAACCAATTCTTCAAAGAAGACCTCTACGCAAGAAATTAGTTAATGTGTTTGATATTTTATGTTTTGTACTATATATTTTTGTTATTATGTTTTTTAGTAGACTTGAAGCGCCTTTATATATATTTTTATATAATTATAATAATTTTATGTATCTTTCACTTTAAAAAAATTTTTACCTGACTTTTGTCACATGGTTTTGAATCTATGTATATAAACGTGTTTTAATTAGTTGGTTCAATACACCTGATGAAGCTATATGTGAAAGCGCTTGTGTCGTTAAAGCTGAGCTGAAAGGAATTTTCTGGAGCCTTCTTTTTGGATATATATGACTGTTTCCTTGCTTAACTATAACTATACCTGCTTACAAATATCTAATCTGGAGCCATACCTTTGCGTATTTGACTTACAGTCTCTCTTCATATAGTCCAGGGAGGTATGTTTCAAGTTATTCATGCCATCATGGACTATGACAGAGTCATAATAGTACCTGTTGTTGAGAGACTTGAGTGCATGTGATATGGCAGATTCTAGCACCTGACAAACAACTAACCGTGACTTTCTGCTTATCCAGCCTGCTGTGGGACACATCTGTGGGTCTCACAATGGAGTCTCCTATGACTAATATGTTAGGCCTTAGTGGCTGTGAAACACAGGTGTGTGAACTATGTGTGGTGTGGTGGGCTGTCAAGTTCACATGTGTTTTTGCCTTGGAGGTCTCTTTTGTTTGGGTATGTTTTTATCGTGGACCTCCACATATGTAGGTGTGTGTTATATAGGTATGGGTGGTGTTTGAGGTGTGGTGCTTGTGTTGACAACCTTCTCAGTGCCAGATATACTGGCTTGTGAGGGAGAGTGCATAGACTCTAGGTTCTTAATGTAATTGCATCTCTCACAAATTGTGTTCCTAGGTAGTAGTAGTAGAGAGTAGTCAGTGTATATAAGGCAGTTGCTACGCTGTCTCGGGATGCCCATATCAACCAGACTATCAGGGGAAACTGTAGGAAATCCATATTTGTCAAAATCTGGGGGAGAGAGGCCAGAGACAGCTATGGGGATAAAAGGTGGAAGATCTATGGTGAGTACTACTAGGTGATCACACAAGTGCTACTAAGGGAAAATTTGCAGCTGTAACACCTTGCAATGGGTTAAAAACAGTGCAGCTGCAGTGTGCAACACGCAAAGCACAAACCAGCTCAAACACAGGATTTAAATACCACAAAAAGTAGAAGGTTCTAGTAACACAGAAATCTAGCCAATCCTACTAGCCCCTGCTTTCTTTACCAATCAGCTTATGTCAGACAAGGTCCAGGCAGCCCTGTTACTCTTACTAGCAGAGACCCTAACAACACAAGATGGCTGCTAGAAGCACAGAAGGTGAAAACAAACAGCTCTGTGTCCAGCAAATCTGTACCCAGACTATGTTACTCACATTAAGGGTTAAGAACACAGTAAAACTCACATAAAAGCACAGATTAACCACTTACAGACAAAAGCAGAACTCACAGTATGAAAAAAATACAGTTAAACAGCAATGAAATGCAGTGAAATACAGTTAAACAGTAATGGAATGCAGTTAATCGGTAAATTGCTTTAAAACAGTGCAAATGTGACAAATTAGTTGCAAGGCACAGATAAAAACGATAGGCAAGTGCAAATGCAATAAAAAAGTGGAAATAAATGAAAAGGCACTTAGATTGGTCTTTGAGCCTCAGGAATTTTGTAAAACATCCTAGAGATACTACACCTTAGCACAGCCAGGTTCAAACCAGTCCAAACCAGCTCAAATATTGGGTTTAAATATTACAAAATAAAAAATAAGATTCTAGTACACAGAAGTCTAGCCAATCCTGCTAGCCCCTGCTTTCTTTACCAATCAGCTTGTGCCAGACAAGGCCCAGGCAGCCCTTTAAATCTCACTAGCAGAGAAGATAGGCCCCCATCTCCTCTAAGTATCTAATCTTCTTCTTCTTTTGGCTGCTCCCATCAGAGGTCACCACAGCAGATCAACTGTTTCCATTTCTTCCTGTCCTTTGCATCTTGCCCTGTCACACCATCCACCTGCATGTCCTTTCTCACCACATCCATAAACCTTATCTTAGGCCTTCCTCTTTTCCTGTTACCTGGCAGCTTCATCCTTAGCATCTTTTTCCCAATATACTCTGCATCCCTCCTCAGCACATGTCCAAACCAATGTAATCTTGCCTCTCTGGCTTTGTCTCCAAACCTTCCAACCTGGGCTGACCCTCTAATATACTTATTCCTAATCCTGTCCATCCTCGTCACACCCAGTGCAAATCTTAACATCTTCAACTCTGCCACGTCAAGCTCTGACTCCTGCCTTTTTGTCAATGCCACTATCTCCAGCCCATATAACATAGCCGGTCTCACTACCCTCTTGTAGACCTTCCCTTTCACTCTTACTGGTACTCATCTGTCACAAATCACTCCTGACACTCTTCTCCACCCACTCCATCCTGTTTGTACTCTCTTCTTCACCTCTCTTCCACACTCACCTTTACTCTGAACAGTTGATCCCAAGTATTTAAACTCATCCACCTTCACCACATCTACTCCCTGCATCCTCACCATTCCTCTACCCTCCCTCTCAGTCACACACATATATTCTGTCTTAGTCGTGCTGACCTTCATTCCTCTTCTCTCAAGAGTATATCTCCACCTCTCCAGGGTCTCCTCCACCTGTTCCCTACTCTCACTACAGATCACAATGTCATCTGCAAACATCATAGTCCACGGGGACTCCTGTCTGATCTCATCTGTCAACCTGTCCATCACCATTACAAATAAGAAAGGGCTCAGAGCTGAACCTTGATGTAATCCAACTCCACCTTAAACACATCTGTCACTCCCACCGCAGACCTCACCACTGTCACACTACCCTCGTACATATCCTGTACCACTCTTACATACTTCTCGGACACTCCTGACTTCCTCATACAATAACACAACTCCTCTCTAGGCACCCTGTCATATGCTTTCTCTAAATCCACAAAGACACAATGCAACTCCTTCTGACATTCTCTGTACTTCTCCATCAACACTCTCAGAGCAAACATCACATCTGTAGTGCTCTTTCCTGGCATGAAACCATACTGCTGATCACTAATCATCACCTCCCTTCTTAACCTAGTTTCCACTACTCTTTCCCATAACTTCATGCTGTGACTGATCAATTTAATCCATCTGTAGTTACTACAGCTCTGCACATCACCCTTATTCTTAAAAATCGGTACCAAAACACTTTTTCTCCATTCCTCAGGCATCCTCTCACTTTTCAAGATTTCATTAAACAATCTAGTTAAAAACTCCACTGCCATTTCACCTAAACACCTCCATGCTTCCACAGGTATGTCATCTGGACTAACAGCCTTTCTGTTCTTCATCCTCTTTATAGCTATCCTTACATCCTCCTTGCTAATCCACTGCACTTCATGATTCACTATCCGCACATCATCCAACCTTCTCTCCCTCTCATTCTCTTCATTCATCAGCCCCTCAAAGTACTCTTTCCATCTGCACAACACACTCTCCTCGCTTGTGAGTACGTTTCCCTCATTATCCTTTATCACCCTTACCTGCTGCACATCTTTACTAGCTCAGTCCCTCTGTCTAGCCAATCGGTACAGGTCATTTTCTCCCTCCTTAGTGTCCAACCTTTTATACAGCTCATCATACGCCTTATCCTTAGCCTTTGCCACCTCTCTCTTTGCCATGCACCTCATCTCCTTATACTCTTGTCTACTTTCTTCATCTCCCTGACAATCCCACTTCTTCTTCACCAACCTCTTTCTCTGTATACTCTCCTGTACTTCTTCATTCCACCACCAGGTCTCCTTGTCCTCCTTCCTCTTTCCAGATGTCACACCAAGCACCTTTCTAGCCATCTCTCTTACTAGCTCTGCTGTAGTTACCCAGCTTTGCAGTAACTCTTCACTGTCACCCAGTGCCTGTCTTAACTCTTTCCAACCAAATGGTGTTGAAGTGCTGAAGTATAACCAAGTAACAAATAGTAGCACAACGTTGTGAGTCCACAGATAGGATTTATTAGTACAAAATACACAAATAGTTAAGTGCTTTCATCATACTGTTTGATGAAAGCGCTTAACTATTTGTGTATTTTGTACTAATAAATTCTATCTGTGGACTCGCAACATTGTGCTAGTATTTGTTACCTGTCTTAACTCTTCCCTGAACATCACCTCACAATTACCATTTTTCAATTTCCAACATTTGATCCTTGGTGCTGCCGTCACACTCATCCTCCTCTTCTTGATCACCAATGTCATCCTACAAACCACCATCCTATGCTGCCTAACTACACTTTCCCTGCCACCACTTTACAGTCTCCAATCTCCTTCAGACTGGCCCTTCTGCATAAGATATAATCCACCTGTGTGCATCTTCCTCCACTCTTGTATGTCACCCTATGCTCCTCCCTCTTGTTAAAATACGTATTCAACACAGCCATGTCCATCCTTTTCACAAAATCCACTACCATCTGACCTTCTGCATTCCTTTGCTTAACACCATACCTACCCATCACTTCCTCATCCCCTCTGTTCCCTTGACCAACATGCCCATTGAAATCTGCTCCAATCATCAGTCTCTCACCATTGGGTACAGTCATCACCACTTCATCCAACTCATTCCAAAATTTTTCTTTCTCATCCATCGCACACCCAACTTGTGGAGCATATGCACTAACAACATTCATCATTACACCATCAATTTCCAGCTTCATAAACCTCACTCTATCCGACACTCTTTTCACCTCCAAAACGCCATTTCTCCTCCCATCCACACCATGATAAAACAATTTGAACCCACCTCCGATACACTTAGACTTGCTCCCCTTCCATCTGGTCTCTTGCACACACAATATACCAACCTTCCTTCTGTCCATCATATTAGCTAGCTCTCTCTCTATACCAGTCATACTGCCAACATTCAAAGTTCCAACCCTCACTATCACAGTCCTATCCTTTACCTGCCTTCAGCCATGCCTTCCACCTCTTCTCCTCCTTTGGCCAACAGTAGCCCAATTTCCACCAGCACCCTGTTGGCCAACAGTACTGGTGGTGGTCTTTGCTAACCCGGACCTTGACTGATCCGGTATGTATATGTGTACTTTTGTCTGCATGTATGATTTGTCAAAATTTTATGCCGGATGCCCTTCCTGACACAACCCTCCCCATTTATCCGGGCTTGGGACCGGCACAAAGAAATGCACTGGCTTGTGCATCCCCAGTGGCTGGGTTCCTCTAAGTATCTAATACACATTGAATACATTTATAACCATTGCAGCCACACTGGATCTGATAATAAATTGCAAATATTTCCCAGAAAATTCATATACCGAAGATCACAAGAATAATAATGTTATTTTGTCCAAAACAAGTGTGTTATACAGGACGAAAGCCATTAACTGGCCCTACACAGTAATGCATGTTTAATGCAGAAAGAAAGCCATTAACTGCCACTACACAGTAATGCATGATTAATGCAGGAAGAAAGCCATTAACTGCCCCTAAACAGTAGTGCATGTTTACTACTCCAGACAATAACCAGTGATGCTCTACTGGTCAATGTAGTTCCTTTAGTAGGTCACTCTGATGGCTTCTAGAGAGAGCTAAAATGCAAATCTATCGATTTTTATTAGTCACTTCCTGCAGAATTTGTGTATTTCTGCTGTAATGGTTTTCTATTATTTGTACTGCATAAATAATTTTTGGAACTAAAATATTTTTGCTATAGTATGCTAACTTGTGATGCTAATAGATGGGATATCTTGCAGCATGCTTTGAGATTATGAGATGAGAAAGGACTTTATGGACAACTGTATCAATGTATTTAAAAGGCATTGTTAGGTCAAGTATAAGACCTGTAGATATATATATATATATATATATATATATATATATATATATATATATATATATATGTATATATATATATATATATATATATATATATATATATATATATATATATATATATATATATATATATATATATATATATATATATATATATATATATATATATTTTTAGGGAGTCTGTTATTGTCTGGATTGATTATTTCTACTGTGGAAGTTTTTGACAGATTCTGTGATGTTGCAGATAGCATAATACCTGGCTTGTCGGTAGTTTTTAGTAGTTTACTAGCAGCAGATCAGTTGATGTGAAATTCACAAGAAAAGTATAATAAGCATGATAAGAGGTTAAATGGGCATAACAAGTACAATAAAAGGGCAAAATAAGCTTAAAGAGCAAAGCCACTGCATGTTTTTCTAGTAAAAGACTGTGTTTTGGGCATAAACTACTATTTTGCTTTGGCTGAAGCCATTCAAAGCATAACTAGAGTTGTTCGAAGTATCTCAGTGTGCAAAATGTTTGCAGAGTGTGTGCTTTATTATGGTGCAATTATTTCAAAGAGTTTACTGTGTGCAAATTACAGTTATATTGCAAAGTGCAATGAAAGTAAAGCCATTTCGAAAAGTTTCTTGTGCTGTGTATGTTTCTTCGCAGAGTACCGCCATTTCAAAGTGTTTCTTACACTGTACAGTTATTTCACAAAGTACAGCCATTTTGAAAGTTTCTTGTGCTGTGTACAGTTTATTTGCAAAGTATATTCATTTCAAAGTGTTTTTTACTCCGAGCTTCTTCTGCTATGTAGACTTTATTCACAAAGTACAGTCATTTTAAAGTATTTCTTACACTGATAAGGAATGGTTTCGCAAAGTACAATGATTTTAAAGTATTCTTGTGCTACAGAGGCTTATTTGGCAAAGTGTAGTTCTTTCGAAGTCTGTTGTGCTATTGGGGATCATTACAAGTTCTGGCAAAAAAGTCTGTCATATATTTATGTGTGTATGTTCCTACACAATTTCAAACACCTTCACTACTGTGTTGATATGGCAGAGGCATTTTGCAGACTCAGTCCACATGTGTTTGATAATAATATTGCAGAGAATTGGAGAGTATCTGAGAAGGAATATGATATTTTCATACAAGCAGCTTTTTCTGACAAAGATGCACGTACAAGGGCATTCATTTTTGCTTGACTTAGCTGGATCAGAGACCACTGAGAGAGAGCGTTCATTTGTGTATGCACCAGCAGTATATGCAGGAGAGAGGGCAACCACCATATTGTTGTACTGGCTGAATCAAGGGAAGACCCTGAGTGCCTGAAATGTAAATTTAGAGAAATGTGCAACCCCCAGACAACTATTACATTAGAGAGGTACATATTTTATACAAGAGACCAAAAGCCAGATGAAACATTTGCAGCTTATATCACTGACTTGAGGAATAAGGCTAAAATGTGCAAATTTGATTTGAAAGATGAGTTAATAAAGGACAGGCTTGTGTGTGGTGTTAATAATGCTGCAGTGAGAAAGATTTTGCTTTGTGACAGTGATTTATCGTTGAGCAAAGCCATAGAAATTTGTCAGCAGCCTCTAGAACAAGTGTAGACAGCATGCAGTACATGGCAAGCAGAAGCAGGCCTAAGCACATGGCAGCTGCAACCCCTGCAGGTTTTCCTGGGAGGACCTGTAACTTTCTAGCAAGTTCCAAGACTAGCTCAGCAAAATTGACATGGTCAGTGCAGTATAAGGGTGAGTCAGAAAAACCCAAGTCAAGTCTTATTGTTAGTTGTAATTGTGGTACCAATCATGAGTCTAAAAGAGAGAAGCACTTAGCATTTGGTCAGCAATGCCACAATTGTAAAAAATGGAACCACTCTAAAAAAGTTTTGAAATCAAGCAAGCCTCATTCAGTTATTAAAAAAAGTCACAAAAAAGCAAGTTGATCATACAGAAAGCTGCAATCCTACTTTCTATGTAGATGGTGTACCAGTGGTCGGTAAAAAGGTTGATGCAGTAGATTTATTGGCAAAGAATTAAGTATTTTGTACTGTCCTGATCAATGGTAAGCCCATGGTGCTCAAAGTAGACACTGGTTCAAAGTGTAATGTGATGTCAGCAGAAACATTTGCTAGAGTGAGAGCTGGTGAGCAACTTAATTTGGCCAATTGTGCAAAGATTGTTGCTTATGGAGGTAAAGAGATTCAAACCAAAGGCCCAGTAGTGCTTTCATGCCATTTGTTAACTGGGAAAGTCTACTGGGCCTAGGTGAGCCCATTTTCAGTAGAGGCCCAGGGAGAAAAGCTACACATAACATTAATAGTACATACAAGAAAAAGCACAATATACAGTGTATATAGTCTTAATGCATGGAAATAAATATTAAACGCAATGGTACAAGTTCTTTACAAACATTACACATCAACATTGTGTACAATTTGATCACTGAGGATGGAGTTAGTCAGGCAGGGTAGCAGTTTTGATTGTTACTTGTTGGAGTTTTGTAGGTATAAGCAGTTGAATTCAGCAAGTCAGCGAGAGCTCCTAAGCAGTGATATTGTAGAGGGATATAGTAGTCGATCAGGTGTTAGGAGGTACTATTTTGGCACAAGTACATTGCCAGAAAGAAGAGAGGTGTGATCTGAGAGACGTCTTAAAGAGAGGATTACTGATTGTTCTGATAGAAGGTGGGAGGGCATTCCATAGTTTTGAGACAGTAAAAGAGTGCAACATTTGACCAGCTGCAAGGTTAGGTTTTTCAACTTTCAGCATCATTGTGTTTTTGTATCTTAGTGGCCTGTTAGGGTGGTATGTAGTCAATAAGGAGGGGAGGGAGGGGCAAGTTGAAGGCTTGTATATGAGTTTATGTGCAGTGGTTAATTGTGAATAAGTGAGGTAGTGTGGGAGCTTGAGCCAGTTTAGCTGTTGGAGAGATAAGAAATGGTGTGTTGATTTTTCTGAATTTGTTACAAATTTGGTAACCTTGTTGTAACATAAGTCCAGTTTGGTTTCATGGAGAACTGGATATTGATGAGGATCGGGGCACCGTATAGTAGAGATGGTACCAGGAAGGATGATGCTAGAGCTTTTTTTAGCAGTAATATTATGGTAGTAGTATTTGTGTCTATAGAGGGTACCTAATTTTTGATATGTTTTAGATGTTGCTATGGATATGGAGGTCGAATGTTAGATTTTCATCAATAATAACTCCTAATAGTTTGGTACTTGGAATGACTTCTATGAGAGTATTATTATGGGACTGAACAGAAAAATCATTATTTTTCAGAGTAGTAGTTTTTTGGGGGGAATATTAGAAGTTTGGGTTTATTGAGATTTAATGCGAGATGGTTGTTTGACATCCAAGTTTCGGTTGAAGTGAGTTGGGTAAGACGTTGTAACTCAGATATAGATTTGGCAGTACAGATGATTGTAGAATCATCTGCATATTGGATAACTGTTCCATGGGTAAGGGCAGTGTGGAAGTTGTTAATGAATACACCGAAAAGGAGGTATCTTTGAGATACACCTGTGGTTGTGTTGAGAAAAGGTGAAAATGAGGGTTGTCATTTGGTGGATTGTTGCCTACTGGTGAGATAGTCTAAGGTATGGGGTGAGAGACCTAAGTTAGTGAGTTCTGTGAGCAGAAGGGGGTATGAAACCGTGTCGAAGGCCTTAGGGAAATCTAGGAACAGTGAAGAGACTATATAACCAGAATCTAGAGCCCTGTTTACTGTGTCCATTAAGGATTTGAGAGCAGTGCAGGCACTATGACCTGGCCTGAAGCTGTGTTGTGTTGGGGAAACTATCTGGTTTTGGACAAGATAGTTAAGAAGTTGAGTGTGAATACATTTTTCTAATATTTTAGAGATGGGAGAGAGGATAGCAATTGGTCGGAAATTAGAGATATCAGAGTTGTTGCCACCTTTATGGAGTGGAAGAAAAAAATGCTTTCTTCCATATGTTTGGTATACTGGATTCCTGAATAAATCTATAGAAGAGTATGCTGATAGGATAGGCAATGGAGTTTGCAGATAGTTGTAGAAATGCAGCAGGTAAATTGTCTGGTACGTTAGTACAAGATTTGAGTTTATGAAGTATTTTTTTTTATAGTGGAAGTTGGTATAGGTGAGAATGAGAATAGAGGTGTAGTAGAGGAGTGTGAAGTGGGAGGTTCAGGTAGGCAGGGGTCTATAGGTGGGAAGGTAGTGGTGAGTTTACCTATGTGTTTTTATGTAGTCTGAAGACCTGCGCAGTCATTATTAGGTCTCAGAGACAGTTTCAGAATGAAACTGCTTTCTTTTATCAAAGAAGTACATCATGTAAGCACATGTCGTCCAGCATCACTGATGCTATTTGCTCAGAGTATGCTGATGTTTTTGATGACAAGCTAGGCAAACTTCCAGTTGTGTACTCCATGAAAGAAGACCCAGAGGTCAGTCCAGTGATCAAACCAGTAAGGAGAGTTCCCATACCTATGCAGGACAAAGTCCAGATTGACAAAATGGTGCAGTAAGGTGTGATTTGTCCAGTCACAGAACCAACTGAGTGGATGTCTTCCATGGTAGCTGCTCATAAGAAAAGTTCAGATGAAATCAGAATATGCATTGACCCAAGAGACTTGAACAAGGCATTAAAGAGACCTCATCATCCTATGAGTACAGTGGAGGAGGTTTCTACCCTCATGCCAAATGCCACAGTTTTTTCTGTCTTAGATGCAAAGAGTTCATTTTGGCAAGTAATGCTTGATTGCAAATCTTCACTACTGACTACATTCAGTACCCCACTTGGTAGATACAGAATCCTCAGGTTGCCTTTTGGAATAAATTCTGCCAGTGAAGTCTTTCAGCGTGCAATGGAGTAAATTTCTTCAGGCTATCTGTGTGCTATAATAGTTGATGACTTACTGGTTGGAGGTAACGGTGAAGCAGAGCAAGTCAGAAACTTCAGGAATGTTCTGGACAGAGCACATGAAGTGAACTTAAAGCTCAATCCTCTGAAATGTAAATTCAGATTACCAGAAGTTACTTATGTAGGTTATTCATTTACCAGTACAGGCTTACGACCAGACCCTTCTAAACAAGTAGCTATTCTTGAGATGCCAGCCCCAGACAATGCCCAAGCTTTACAGTGTTTTCTTGGTATTGTTAACTATTTGGGCAAATTTATCCCTGACTTTAGTGAGTTACCAGTGCCTTTAAGAGAGCTGACATGCAAAAATGTTGCCTGGTCATGGTTAGAACCACACCAGAGAGCATTTGATAACCTGTGATGCTTCAAAGATCAGTCTTGGTATAGTTATTCTTCAGGAGGGCAGACCTGTTGTATATGCATCTAGAACTCTTACCCAAACTGAGATGCAGTATGCTCATACTGAGAAGGAACTTTTGGCAATTGTGTTCGCATGTTCGAAGTTCCATGATTATATCTATGGCTGAGCTATCCAAATAGAAAACGATCATCAACCTCTAATCACCATTTTAAAGAAGACTGCATACTGCTCCAGCAAGACTACAAAAAACGATGCTTAAATTACAAAAGTACAATTCCAAAATGGTCTGTACAAAAGGCAAACTTCTTTATCTGGCTGATACCTTATCCAGATCACCCAGAAATATCACAGAACAGCTTGATGCAGATAATTTTGACTTTGATGTCACAGAAGTGTGTAATTTTTCTATCACTTGATGAGCTAAGAGATCATACAAAGACTGATCCAGTTTTGCAAAAGTTCAACCACTTCATCAATGTTGGATGCCCATCAAAGCAATCCTGTGTACCACCAGAAGTACAACCTTATTTTCCATACAGAGATGAGATGCTGATAGAAGATGGTATCATTTTCAAAGGTCCAAACTTTACTGTTCCTACTTCCTTGCAACATGAATATATTCATATTTTGCATAGTGGCCACCCAGGTTCCGATTCTACCAAAAGAAGGACAAGAGGACTAGTATTTTGACCTTCTCTATCAAAGTACATTGATAAAGTGCTTTCTTCTTATTCAGTATGCAATACTACTAAACCACATTTGCAAAAAGAGACACTTTTGCTAAGCCAGATTCTTGAACTACCTTGGTCAACAGTAGCCACTGACATACCTGAGTGGAACAATCAGCATTACTTAGTGTTGGTAGACTCTTATTTGAACCATTTTGAGATCGATTTTCTACCTAACCTAACTTCCAGTGCTGTTATTACTAAAATGAAATGTCATTTCTCACTCCATGGTAGTCCACATAAAGTTATTTCTGATAATGGCACCCAGTATACTAGTCAATTGTTTCAGACATTTGCAAAAGAGTGGGACTTTATCCATGTTACTAGTAGTCTTGAATACCACAGTCAAGCAGCCTTGCTGAACATGCAGTACAGAGTGCAAAGCAATTACTAGAGAGATCAAAGCATGACAAATACTGATATCTTCTTGAATTTGCTTAGTCTCAGAAATATACCTCGTGACAACCTACTTGGCTTGCCTGCTCACAGACTTCTATCTAGGCAAACTAGAACAACCTTGCCTATCAGTTCAAGTTTGTTGGTGCCTACTGCTAAAAACAACAAAGCAAAGCCCAGCTTTTTAAGAAGCGTTCCTTTCAGAAGTCCAGCTATGATAAAATGAGCAGATTTCTTCGTCTGTTGAAAGAAGATGAGACAGTAAGGATGCAAACAGCGAAAGGCTTTGTTCAAATTGGTCAAGTGAGAGGTATATGTGCCAAGCCGAGATCCTGCTTAGTGGACTATGAGGGTATAGAGTACAGGAGAATCCACAGGCATCTTCTTCCTGTGTCAGAAACGATATCACAGCATCGTAGATGTGATACAGACTCTAGATCTCAGAGCAACCCTGACAATGTTCATACCCAAGAACATGTCTCAGTATCCATTCCCGTTCCTGATGATGTCCTAGTTGTCTCCAAAGTTGAACATTCCTTGAAGACAGTCCCTGTTGCTAGATCCAATTTTGACTTTTATGTTATACGATCAGATCATATTTCTAGACCTAGTGTAAAATACACAGCAACCCGGATATGATTGTTTTATATGTGTCTAATTTTGTATGACTGCATGTGAAATAATCAGTTCTGTATAACTGCATGTCAAAAGAACATCTCTGTAAATTGCATGTCATTGAATACTGTCATTTAGTATATGATATATTTTTCAAAGAGGGAGGATGTAGAATAGAGTGCATGTATGTAACTTTAAGAAGCATTTCCAGATGTAAGCATGTGCATATAGTGAGCACGTGTAGGCAGTAGTGCCATTTTGAGAGAACAGCCAGTGTGTTAACATGTTCATAGGTTCATAGGTTCATACTAGGCTATCTGCCCTAGGGCATTTATAACCCTAGCCAGAGTGTGTTTGGCTTTCGCCACCCATTTTAAATTAATTTTGCTATGCCCTTTTTCAAAGTTAGTATACTGTGCCTCTGTCTAACAGTGACACAGAAGTGATAGCCGGGGTAAACCTACGATCTCCCATCCACTCATCAAGATTCCTCTTGAAGAGAGTCAATGAGGGACTCTGCCTAACCTGGACTGGGATTTTATTCCAGAGTGAAGGGAGCCTCTGGGTTATGAATCTGTCCCTCCAACATGTCCTATTTATTTCAGTGCTGAGGTTCAAGTCTCTCTCGAGGCTCGATGGGATTTGGATTTTCTGAGGTGCAGCATGTCCATTAATTCCGGGTTGGACATGGCTTTATACGTCAGGCACAGATCGCCTCTGAGCAGGCGGTATGCCACTGAGTAGAGCTGGAGTTTCTTTAACCGGGCAGCATATGGCATCTGTTTGAGCCCTTTGATCCTCTTGGTGAGGTACTTTTGGGGTCTTTCCAGTTGCTGCAGGTGTCTGGTAAGGTACATCCCAAAAGGGGCATTGTACTCAATTATGGGCCTGATGAGGAATGAGTAAAGAGGCACGATGACCTCCCCTGATCTAGATGTGAATCCCTTCATGATTAGGTGGGCTATATAAAATGTTTTTCTAACCACTTTGGCCATTATGAGTGTGGTAGTCAGTCTGTTTATAAGTTTATTTAAGTTTAAGTTATAAAGCCTCATTCTTGATGTGTTTGTGTGTAAAAAAGCTGCTTGAACTGAACCCACAACTGCTTGTCTGTTTTATCCTGACCAGACGAGCAACACAAGGCCTCAAAAATAGGGACAAATTTTAAATACTACTCTTATAAACTACAAAGTTGCTAGAATAAAAGGTCTTTGTTACCATGAATTTTCTGAAGGATATGAAGTCTGAAACTCAGACTGTCACTATTTAGTGAATTCAGTCTTGACTGATTTGCCACAAAAAATGCAGAATATCACAAGTTTTATGAAGAACAGAGTAAAAATTTGAGGCAAAAATCTGTACAGTTGAGAGGTATGTCTCCATTTCAGACAAACTTGTGTTCTCAGTGGTTAGCAAACCATCTTGCATCTCTTGCCTGGTGAAACTCTGAAAGCTCATTTGACTGTGTCCTTTGTTCTCTGCCACTGACCCACTGACGCACTGACCATGCTTCTCTTTTCACACTTCCAAATCAAACCATTTACAGTTACCTAAAAACAACTCTTGAGCTAAGGTGCAGGATTAGGGTTAGAGTTAGAACAGATTAGTAAAATGGCTGTGGAGGGAGAATTTGACCTGAATGTTGTGGCAGGGTTTTGTTTTATGGATTGTAAAAGGAATCTGTTTATTTTCCTTTTATAATCTTTTATGTGTTTACTCTTTTGGATTTTGAGTAAGATGGCAATTCCTATTGTAAGCATTGCTCAGCTGTCTTTCAATGCTTTTGCATTCCAGTTTATTTATTTATTTATACAATTTGTTTGCTGGAGTAGAGCACTGATCCCACTGGACCAATTGCATTCTCAGCCCAATTAATGATGATACGTTCATATGTAAATATAGGTATACACACACACACACACACACACACACACACACACACACACACACACACACACGCACACACACGAACATGCACACACACACACACACACACACACACACATAGGTTCATAGGTTCATAGGTTCATAGGTTCATACTAGGCTATCTGCCCTAGGGCATTTATAAGCCTAGCCAGAGTATGTTTGGCTTTCGCCACCCATTTTAAATTAATTTTGCTATGCCCTTTTTCGAGGTTAGTATACTGTGCCTCTGTCTAACAGTGACACAGAAGTGATACCCGGGGTAAACCTATGATCTTCCATCCACTCATCAAGATTCCTCTTGAAGAGAGTCAATGAGGGACTCTGCCTAACCTGGACTGGGATTTTATTCCATAGTGAAGGGAGCCTCTGGGTTATGAATCTGTCCCTCCAGCATGTCCTATTTATTTCAGTGCTGAGGTTCTAGTCTCTCGAGTGTGTAGCTCGATGGGATTTGGATTTTTTGAGGTGCAGCATGTCCCTTAATTCCGGGTTGGACATGGCCTTATACGTCATGCACAGGTCACCTCTGAGCAGTCGGTATGCCACTGAGTAGTAGCTGGAGTTTCTTTAACCGGGCAGCATATGGCATCTGTTTGAGCCCTTTGATCCTCTTGGTGAGGTACTTTTGGGGTCTTTCCAGTTGCTGCAGGTGTTTGGTAAGGTACATCCCAAAAGGGGCATTGTACTCTATTATGGGCCTGATGAGGGATGAGTAAAGAGGCACGATGACCTCCCCTAATCTAGATGTGAATCCCTTCATGATTAGGTGGGCTATATAAAATGTTTTTCTAACCACTTTGGCCATGTGGTTGTCAAATGAGAGATTGCTATCAACTTGGGTCCCCAGGTCCCTAATGACCTCTTCTGTACTTAATGGATTACCACCTATGTGGTAATTTGTGGGCACTTTGTTTTGCCAAAGGGATGACTATACACTTTTTGGCATTTAGCTTGAGGCCATGGCTCTGGCACCAGTTGTCTGTTTCTATGAGGCCCTTTTGGAGGATACTTGTGTCGGCTGGAGAGTCGATTATGGCACCCAGTTTGCAGTCATCTGCGAACTTGGTCAGCCACAGTCCTTCCGTGTTGGCCTGTACCTCCGAGAAATATATACCAAACAAGAGAGGTCCCAGGACTGAGCCTTGTGGGACGCCACTTGTAACTGGTTTGGAGTCTGACATGGCTCCAGCAATTCTAACCATGTGGGTTCTGTCCTTGAGCCAGTTTGCAACCCATCTAGTGACATAGGGGTTTATATTTAAGCTGGTGAGCTTATCTATAATGCCCGAGTGGGGTATTGTATCAAAGGCTTTTGAGGTCCGGATAGGCTGTGTGGACCACCTTCCCTTCGTCAATGGCCTTGGTGACTGTTTAAAAGAAGTCAACCAGGTTTAAGAGGCAGGATCTGCCCTTAACAAAGCCAAACTGGGTAGGATCCAGTGTCTGTAGGTCCCCAATATCTTTATTTATGAGGTCCATAATGATCCTTTCCATAGCTTTGCAGACCAAGCTAGTCAGGCTTATGGGGCGATAGTTTCCAGGGTCCGTTGAGGCACCACCTTTGTGGAGAGGGACCACTGTTGCTGTACGCCACTCTTTGGGTACATATCCTGTAGTAAGGCTGAGATTGAACAGTAGTTTTATGTTTGGGTTTAGCTCTTCTTGGAGTTCATGTAGGATGCAGCATGGGACACCGTCTGGTCCCATTGATGCTGTGTTTTTTGCTTTGGAGAGGGCGGCTCTTACCTGAGCATCTGAGATGTCAGGGAGGCAGCACTCTGCTGGGATAGATATTTGCCCTTTTGGTGGGGAGGGGGGGAGAAGTTTGCGCTGAACCTGTCAGCTAGGATGTTGGCAATGTCCGTGGGATCAGTGTATTTTTTGTCATTTTGGACTATTTCTGAGCATATCTGTGAATTCCCACCCAGGTTCCTAACATAACTAAAGAAAGCCTTGTGATTATCTTTAGTGTCCTGTGCAATTTTTCTCTCAAAGCTGGCCTTTGACGATTTTATGAGTGCCCTTAGTTTTTTGCTAATACTGATCAGAGATGCCATCCCTTTATCGGATTTTGCTCTATCATGTAGTAGCTTCCTCCTTCTATTGTATAGTTTGTTTATGGCTGGGGTCCACCAGACAGGTCGTCTGCCTTTGGAGGATTGGGTCTTGGTTTTATCTGGGATTGCATGATCCATGCATTCCTGAAGGTGTTCATAGAATGCATTTATAAAGGATTCTGTGGTCTGGGCATTTTCCACAGGCCCGGGGCTTTGAAGGATTCCACCTCGGTTTTGAGGAGTGTGAAATTTGCTTTAGAGAAGTTTTTCACTGTGGTTTTCTGGGCAGGGGGTGGGGTTGGGATGTGAATATCCAGTGAGATCAGTTTATGGTCTGATCTTACCAGTATGGGATACACTTCTGGTCTGGAGCATAGAGTCCCCATGTTGGTGATGATCAGGTCCAGTATGTTTTCCCCTCTTGTGGGAGTGGTAACAAGTTGTTCCATAGCATTTGAGTTTATGAATTCTAGGAACCTTTGGGCAAGGGTGTTGGAGCTAGAGTAATGCTCCCAATCTATGTTTGGGTAGTTGAAGTCACCCAATATAATGGTGTTCGGAGAGACCTTCATATTTTCCAGTGTTCTCAGGAAGGCCGAGTGGGGTTCCTGGGTTTGGGAGAGTGGTCTGTAGCAGGCTATAAACTGGAAGGCAGTTTTACCCACTGTTAGTTGCACATGGACAGTCTCTGATGCTTTGCTTTGCCACCAACCTGGAGGTGTGGGTATCTTTGATGAATATCGATACCTCCTTTTGTGGTTTGGTCCAAGTTTTGGGGCAAAAGCATGGTATGAGGTATAACCTGGTAGTGCTGGGGTGCTCTCGGGAGTCCTGAACCAGGTTTCTGTTACTGCACAGATATCGATGTTCTCCATGCTAAGGAGAGTTTCTGCATCTTGAGGTTTAGACTTCTAGCATTGAGTAGCATTACTCTTAGTTTCTTATCCCTTGTGATACCTATGGAGGTGGGTTTGCCTTTGAGCCTTGCCTAAAAGGCACTATGGGGGTAGCAAGAGCCTTTGCCAATATCCGAAAGCCCAGGGTGACAGGTGCAAGCTGTCCCTAGCAAAGCATCGTGGCTTGTCGTGCATATCATCCCACGCTGACAGGCATTGATCCCCTTTGAATGACACCAATACTTAAGCCAATTGTTGAAATTGATCATCTTGTCTTCATATTGTGGCATCATTCTTGGTCAGGGTAAGATGCTACTCAAGGTCAGGGTCATACCAGCCTGGGCTACATGCTCAGAGAGCTCCTCTATGTCTCTTTTCATGTAGTCCAGGGAGGTACGTCTCAGGTCATTCACACCAGCATGGACAATGACTGAGTCATATTTGTACTTGCCTTGGAGTGACCTGAGTGCTTGTGTTATGTGGCGGATCCTAGCACCAGACAGGCTGCTCACCATGACCTTCTCCTTGTTCAGCCTGGTGAGCAGGACGTCAGTGTGCCTGACAATAGAGTCACCTATTACAAGTGTATCAGGTGTGTTGTTTAGCCTTAAGGGCTGTGACTGTTCGGCACACTGGCTTTGTGAGATATGTGTTGCATGTGTTTTGTTTTGGGGTAGCGGTTGCTTGGGTGTCTGCTTTGGAGGTCTCTGCTGCTTAGGCAGATCTTAATTTAGAGCTTCCGAGTATGTTTTTGTATGATTATGTGTTTGGTTTGCTGTCGTGGTAGGTCTATGTGAGACTGGAATTGTAGTGAGTGTGGTTTCCTTCTCCTCCTGACTGGTTATGCCAGTACTGAGTTGAGAGAGCTTAGCCTCCAGTTTGGCTATATGGTTGCATCTCTCACATGTGTTGGAATTTGTTGGGAGGAGGAGAGGGTTGTCTGTGTACATGAGGCAGTTGTAACATTGCCTCAAGATTCCCATATTCACCAGCTGAACCGGAGAGGAGATTGACAACTGACATTTGGACATGCTAGAATAATATTGGGAATTCCTTTATAATTGAAAACAAGGGCCAATGGGGAGCGAGGGTGTAGTGCTTTTAATTTTTAGTGCTGACTTATAATTGCTTTAGTGAGCAAGTGCCAGGTAACAAGTGCAATGTGTTACAGGTAACTTAAATGCAAAACGACAAACAGTAACTTTCTTTCAAGCAAGGAAATAAGTACAGTAAGCAATGCAGATATCACTAGGGATCCACAGAAGCTGAGAAGCCGCTTTTAGGTGGAATTAGCATTCCAGGAAATAACAAGCATACAAACAAAGCTAGATTCAGCAGGCCTGGATCTAGTCTATGCTACAGCAAACAAGGTGTACCAATTTCAGTAAGATACAGTTCAAATATTCAGGCACTATAAACCTTTAACCAGAAATTCCCAGCTCAGAAGGGCAGAGTCCAGCCTCTCCTCCCACAAGAGTGCAGACCACGAACCTTCTTAATGTAAATAACTGGCCTGAAGCCCAAGTGCTTAAACCAGAGCTAATACACTTTAAGAATAAAAGACACTGAGCTCTCAATCAGCAGTTCCCAACTTAGAAGGATGAAAGCTACCTGTCCTGCCACCACAGTGCATGCCACAAACCTTCCTAATGTAGAACAACTGGTCTGAAGCCCAAGTGCTTAATCCAAAAGACTTAGAGTGATAGCTACACTTTAACCAAGTTACTACCAAGCAGTAATAAATACAACTGAATACTTTAAATAATGCCTGGATTAGTGCTCAAGTTATACAAACAAAGCTAGATTCAGCAGGCCTGGATCTAGTCTATGCTACAGCAAACAAGGTGTACCAATTTCAGTAAGAAGAAATTCAGATATGCATGCACTATAAGCCTTCAACCAGAAATTCCCAGCTCAGAAGGGCAGAGTCCAGCCTCTCCTCCCACAAGAGTGCAGACCACGAAACCCTCTTAATGTAAAATAACTGGCCTGAAAGCCCAAGTGCTTAAACCAGAATATACTTTTAGAATAACAGACACTGAGCCCTCAATCAGCAGTTCCCAACTTAGAGGATGTAAGCTACCTGTTCTGCCACTACAGTGCAGACCACAAACCCTCTCAATGTAAAACAACTGGTCTGAAGCCCAAGTGTTTAAACTAAAAGGCTTAGAATGAGTTACACCAAGCAGTAATAAATACAATTGAGAACGTTAAGATGACGCAAAAGCAAAATAAAGTAGGAAGAAACACAAGTACAGTAAAAGCACAAGATTTTTTTTTTTTTTTTTTTTTTAGAAAAGTAGCAAAAGCAGTAGTAAATACAATTCTCATGCAGTGCAAGCTGGCACACTTGAATATGTAGCAATATTAGTCCACAGACAGTTTGAAAAAATGTAATTAAATTAAAAAGGACTAAAAGCAAGTGCAGAAAGGGTTTATTAGGTAGAATGCGGTAAAGAGATGTCCTGGGGGAGTGTCTTAGATCAAATCTACAGTGGGGCGGGCATTGCAAAAGCCACCAAATTTAAACTACAACCAAGAATAGGGAGGGGGGGGTGGGGGACCAGTTTCAACACAGATGTAAGGAATGTGCAAATTATAAAAAAATATATATACTGTTTTCTATAGATTTGCAGAGCAGTAAGACACAGATAGCAAGCAGACAATTTAGCTCTATAATACAGAATAACACAGAAAATATACTCAGCTCTATAACTTGAAGATAGTTCTGTAAGGCTGTCTCTCCAGTTTGAATACAGGTTGTTAATTAAAAGGAGACACAGCACTAGCTAAATTATATCAGCTGAAAGACAAGGCAGGAAATGAGGGGGTAGGGGACCAGTTTCAACACAGATGTAAGGAATGTGCAAATTATAAAAAATATATATACTGTTTTCTATAGATTTGCAGAGCAGTAAGACACAGATATCAAGCAGACAATTTAGCTCTATGATACAGAATAACACAGAAAATATACTCAGCTCTATAACTTGAAGATAGTTCTGTAAGGCTGTCTCTCCAGTTTGAACACAGGTTGTTAATTAAAAGGAGACACAGCACTAGCTAAATTATATCAGCTGAAAGACAAGGCAGGAAATGAGGGGGGGGGGCCAGTTTCAACACAGATGTAAGGAATGTGTAAATTATAAAAAAATATATATACTGTTTTCTATAGATTTGCAGAGCAGTAAGGCACAGATATCAAGCAGACAATTTAGCTCTATAATACAGAATAACACAGAAAATATACTCAGCTCTATAACTTGAAGATAGTTCTGTAAGGCTGTCTCTCCAGTTTGAATACAGGTTCACACACACACACACATACACATGTATGGATTACCTATGTCTCACTGACATTACTTGAAAAGTGAAAAGGCCAGTACAAGTGGTGAAGAATCAGATGTATGAAAATTACCAGATTTTTGTGAGATCACAGAACAGTAGCTATTAAAGAATGCATTCTCAGAGTTGGCATATATAATTAGTAGAGTATGAGAGAGAAGGGGGTGCTTGTCCCCTTCAAAAAACAATGTATTTTTTTAAATATTTTGTGAATCAGAATTTTAATTTCGGTTATTAGGGGATCACTAGTTTGTTATATATTTCAAGGAAGTATTATAAATCCATTATACATATGGTCCTTTATCTGGATTAAATTGCCTAATGGTCAACAACTGTGACATGAACTGAAAAGTACTGACATGAGAGCTGATTACCATAATGGTGTGAGATCACTGTTAACAGCTGGGAATGGAATATGCCTTTTCCCTGTGCAGTCTCAGAATTGGTATAAATAATTACCATGAGGTGTGCAGGAATGGAATATGCCTTTCCCTGTGCGATCTCAGAGTTGGTATATATAATTACCATGAGGTATGCAGGAATGGAATATGCCTTTCCCTGTGCAGTCTCAGAGTTGGTATATATAATTACCATGAGGTGTGCAGGAATGGAATATGCCTTTTCCCTGTGCAGTCTCAGAATTGGTATAAATAATTACCATGAGGTGTGCAGGAATGGAATATGCCTTTCCTTGTGTGAATCTCAGAGCTGGTATATATAATTACCATGAGGTATGCAGGAATGGAATATGCCCTTGCCCTGTGCGATCTCAGAGTTGGTATATGAAATTAGTAAAGAGTGTGGGGGTGAAGATGTGCTTGCCCCCTTCAAAAAACAATGTATTTTTAAAAATATTTTGTGAATCAAAATTTTAATTTCAATTATTAGAGGTTCACCAGTTTAACATTTCAAGGAAATATTATAAATCCATTATATATATGATCCTTGATCCTTTATCGAGATTAAATTGGCAAATGGTCAACAACTATTGTGGTTGACATAGTTGTTGGCAAATGGTCAACAACTGTTATGTGAACTACAAATTATTGTCATGACAGCTGATTGCCATACTGGTGTGTGATCACTGTTACAGCTGAGAATGGAATATGCCCTTTCTATGTGTGATCTCAGAGTTGGTACATGTAATTAGCATAGGATGTGCTGGAATGGAATATGCCCTTTCCCTGTGCGATCTCAGAGTTGGTATACATAATCAGTATGGGGTGTGCAGGAATGGAATATGCCCTTTCCTGTGTGATCTCAGTGTTGGTATATATAATTAGCATGGTGTGTGCAGGGCTAGGAGCGCAGTGGGCCTATTCCCCTGTCTTGTGGTATGCACGTTTTAATAGCAGTGTGTTGGATTTGTTGTTTTTTTTTTTTCCCATAGGTTGTGCTATGATTCTGTGGGACTTAAGGGACTTAGATTAACCCACATACACCTATATATAAAGACATGTGCACATCACTCAGTCAAATCAGTTTGGCAGCAGAGTAAAGTTCTGGAAGAAGTCATTGAAAGCATTCTTTCTCAGTTGCTGTTGATGTCAAAAGGAGACTGAGTCCATGTGAGTAAGGTAATGTCGATTTGGGTTTTTTATTGCTGAAACTTTCGGGGTACTAAAGTTTCTGCATTAGGGGTGGGAGTCTGTGTACAAGCATTTGTGGGTTAGGGTTAGAGCAAGGGCTAGGAAAGGGGGCTATATTTAGCGTTATGTGTGTGTGCAGCTGTATGTGATGTGTTTTTGAGCATTTCCTGCAGGGATGGTGTCACAGAAAGGGTTTATCCTAGGGTAACATGTAGGGGAAGGTTAGGTGCAGGGGTAGGGAGGTGGATTACAGTCAGCGTTAGCAAACATTAGTAAGGTGGTGCAGGGGGCAATGCTATATCTGCCTCATTTGGCAACAGGTGTTGCTCAGCAAACTAGTGCCCCTCAACACTAGGTTGAGGAGCAAATAAAAAGGTCTGCTGTCATCTGGTGCTCCTTGCTTCTCTCCTTAAGAGGAGCAATTGGTCCCTAATCCCCTCACACTCTACTTGGGAGTAAAAAAAAAGTTCATTCTCAAATCTGGTGAGCTCCTCCCTCTGAAGAAGGACTAAAACAGGTCCTATTGCCCTCCTGCCCTATTGCCTCCTTTACATTTATGTGAGGAGCTTGAAAGAAAATGTATCTGCAGATCACACCCTCTGACACCTTGTGCCTGGTGAGGCTGCCCTATGCTTACTACCCTAGCTATGATTCTGAGCAGAGTCTTAATAATGCAAGGTTACACAAATCTTAATTCTTTACCTTGCCAAAGAAAAACCCTTGCTCTAACACTGCCACAAACAAAGAGTATCTGAAGTTATTGGTAGGGTTTTGGATAATCGAGCGCAAAAGGAAAATATATTTATGTTGCAATAGTTTTTTTTTTCTGTAAGTATTTTTTTTCAAATTGCATATAAATACACACACACACACACACACACACACACACACACACACAGTGCGTGCACACGCATATAGGTTAGTGGTAAGTTGTCGATCATCAACTTGTCGAACCCAGAAAAAAGCTGGCACAGGTGATCAAACGTGATTGCTGTGTTACTGTGTAAGATCATGATACAGTGAGGATTGAGGAATTTGCCCTTCCCAGCTGTAGTGCTGTCTTAGAGTTGGTATATATAAT